>NC_060271.1:131994803-132229528 GCF_021613505.1 Equus quagga | reverse complement strand
CGGCTGAGGCGGCGGCTCCCCCGCGGCCGGCCGCCCGCGCCCGCGCGCCGAGGCGATGCCGGACCAGATCTCCGTGTCGGAATTCGTGGCCGAGACCCATGAGGACTACAAGGCGCCCACGGCCTCGAGCTTCACCACGCGCACAGCGCAGTGCCGGAACACGGTGGCGGCCATCGAGGAGGTGAGCAGCGGCGCCGCGGGCCTCGCCGGGCGGGCTGGCGGCTCCGGCCGCAGGTAGCGCCGCGCCCCTGCCCCTGCCCGCCGCCCCGCCAGCCGGCCCCCGCCCCTTCCCCGGTCCAGCATCCCGGGAAAAGTTTCTTCTCAGAATCCGGACGCGGCCGGGCCAGCGCTGCCGAAACCGAAGCCCTTTGTTTCGTGTAGGTGGCTCGGAGCAGAGGGCCGATGGCTACCTGCGGCCTTTTGAGACCCCCTCCGTCCCCCGTTTCTCTCGCGCGGCCCGGCCCTTTCCCCCAGCGCGGCCAACTTCGGCCCGAGAGTCGGGGTGGGCGGTGAGCGCGGACCCCCGCGCCCGCCCGGCCGGGCTCGTCGGCTCGCCAGCCTTCCCCGGGCGCCCGCCTCCCGACTTGCTCTCGAAGCGCCCCTGCCCGCAGCCCGCCCGGCCGCCCCGCTCTGCCCGACTCTCGGCTCGGCCCGCGGGCAGCCGGCCGCCCGGGCAAGGTGCGCGCACCTTCTCCAGCAAGGCCTGCCCGATGCCGCGCCGCGCCCCGGCCGCGAGCGCTGGACGGCGTGTGAGCAGGGCTTCGGCCTCACGGCCTGCGGTGGCCGCTCCCGGTTACGTGTGTCTTACCTGTTCGAACCCCTGACGCCTCCCTCCCCACCACACTGGGAAAGGCCTGATTTTAGTCAAGGTGCAAAGTCATCGTGCCTGGTGCTAACTAGTCAGCCCTCCATATCCTGCAGACAGAACATTTAGGAGTGGACGGGCTTGGGTCGACAGCCAAAGCAGCAGGCGCTGTCGGAAGGGCAGAGTTTGTAGGTCCAGGGCCGCCGCTGACTGTGTGGTTTGGGGCAGCTCCTCGCCTCTCTGCCCTCACTTTCCTTCCCTATCAAACGGCCCTAGTAAGGCATCCTTGCCGGGGTTGTTAGGAGGGTCAGAGATGCTGTGTGTGAAGTGCTTGGCTCATAATAGGTACTGGTTTACAAGCCACACGTGTGCCAAGATTGAGTAGCTGATTAAACATCTCTTGGCCAGAACGTCAAGTTACAGCCTTAAAATGGGGTATTGTAGGTATTTAGAAAAAGATGACTGGGCTAGAGTGAGTGAGGGGAGGTCTCCAGAGAGCTTTAAGTTAAGGGATGGCGTTCATTTTTTTGCCCACTTGAACAAAGCAGCTGCTGTTAGGAATTGCTTGAAAAAAAAATACAGAATGTTTTCCCTTAATGGAAATTTTTGTGTTTGTAGACATAAACAGTCAGTAACAGGCTAAATCTGAAGTAACAGATTCAGCATTCTGAATGTTTTAAGTATAGCTAGGGCATCCTCCTTTCCTCTCTCCCTGTTTTGTAAACGTTTTGTCATAGTGAGTTCTCTGTTCCCAGATCGCTTCATTCTACTCGTATCAGCAAGGCTTAAAAATGATACCTTCAAATGAGGCAGGTGGGCATGGGCCTGAGGAGTCTTTTCAGAAGTGCTGGTTGAAAAGCAAGAGGAGAATTTTCAGTGTTTTGAAAATACACCATTAATAATGTTTGTGGAATGATTGCAACCAAATGGTAGCTATTTCTAAAGGGAAGGAAGCTTTGTACAGATGCCTTAAAAAAAAAACAAAACTTGATTGTATTTGAAGTTCTGTTTCTTTTCCCAGTTGCATTTTGTTAAATATTATTAACACTGGCAGATGTTGGAAAGCTAGGCAAATAGGAATTGCTATTAAAATTGGCATGCCCTTTCTCTGATTAATTTTAGTGTACAGTGTATAAATCCAAAGCTCTTTTTGTGTGCTGTGCAGGAGATTACCCTAGACTCAGTTACTGAGCAGATTAAAAAGAGACTGCATTTGGTCATTTTATTAAACTGCAAGCTTGCTCCGTGCTTCCATCTTAGCACAGGAATTGGTTAAAGTCTCAAGAATGAAAAAATTAAAATCATTACAGGTCTGTCTCACTTTAAGCAACTCCAGTATACAAAATATGACGATGGTACTCGTGAGCTTGGATTTATGAGAACTAAATTTAAAAACTGTTTACTTTCTAAGAGGAATCACTGTGGACTCCTTTAAATAATGCTCTTTTCCAGGGTGTTTAATGTTCATTCCCGTTACCAAAAGTTGTTCCGTATATGGTTTTATTAACAAATGATGCCCACATATTTTGGTTTTAAACAAGCATCTACTTTTCATACTGAAATGAAACATGAGAGTAGGTATTGTGACATGAACTCACTCATTTGATAGAAATAAACTTAGAATTTGCAAGTCCTTTGTCTTGAGTTTAAACAAATGAGTCATGGAATTAGTGAACATTGTAAATCGATTAACCTTTGTGAACCTGTTCTTTCCAATATAGGTTGTGTCTGCTAAAAATCGATTTACAACTGAAATGTGCTTTTTTTGGTATGCAAACCTGTAGCTGGACTACTTGTACTTAGTAGCTATTGAGTCACTACCCTGTGCGATGAACCTCACATTGTTGTATGTATTCCTCATCTCTGCTTCACACAGGAGGAAGTTGAGGCTTGGAGAGGTTAATTTGCTCGAGGTTATAGAGCTGTTAACTTGAAGCGCTGGAACTTGAACTTGGCTCCATGCTGTTTCCAGAAACGATGCTGCTTTCTGTTACTTTTAATAATGCTGAATTCTCTAAATTACTCCTTTATCAGATAGACCTGGGTTCAAGTTCAGACTCCACCACTTGCCAGTTATAAGAACTTTTGTTTTCCTTAGCTTTAAAGCCTGCGTAACAACACCTATCTACTTCAGAGGGTTGTGGTAAGGGTTTAATAAGATGACACACAGCACAGTACCTGATGGACAACTGGCTTAATAAATGCTAACTGCTTAACAGATTATATTAGAGTTAATCTGCAGACCCTGATGAGGGCCTTTGGCCCCCCAAATGGGATTTACATGGCGGTGGGGGGGGGGGGGTGGTGAGTAGGAAGAGTAGGGAAATGGATGAATGGTTGAATGAGTAACTGAATGGAAAAGACTGTGTCTCTATTAACCCAGGCTTATTTTTTAACTAGTTTGTTGTCTTGGCAGCATGTCAGCACATACCTGTGTTTTAAAATTTTCACTTGGTGGTCACTTTCTCTGTCTCTGGTTGAAATAATTGTTTTGCACAATTTTAGCAAAGTCTGGTGCTGCAACTCAAATCTGCTCTGTTTTTGGAAATAATGGAAAAAATTAGTTGTGGCATAAATCTGAAAAGTATGCTTTTCCCCCCTTTTTGGGGTTTTATTTCTGTCTCAGTTTCTTTGAGTCTCTGGGTATTTTGAAATATTCTCAAAATAGGGAAAAATTATATGTATACTTGGAATATTCATGTTTCTAGTTAGACCGTCCTTTAGAGCACCATCCATTCTGCCTTGCTTATTTGGCTTTGTTAGATATTTAGTTTTAAAAATAAATTTGATGTTGACTTGTGAGTATTACAATTTAATCTGCTTCCTTCCGGGGCCATAATTCTCTACTCTGTTGTTCTTGGTTACCTTGGAAATCTCAATGCTGTCACAAGCACAGGGTTCTGACTGCAGGGTGGAAAGGGCATCTGGGCAGCACAGACTCCCAGGGGCTTTGCTGTCCTTAGGGCCAGAAGCCCCTCCTAGCAGTTATAGTGGGAACCAGGCTAAGTGCTTTTTAGGCAAGAATGTGATTCTCAATCTTAGCGCTTTGTGACTTGTTTGAAAAACAGCTCTTCCAAACCCCAGACTAACAGATTTTGGATCTGTTGTCAGAAGGACATCACCTTCTTCTTTTTTTTTTTTTTTAAAGGTTGGCACCTGAGCTAACAACTGTTGCCAATCTTCTCTCTTTTTTTTCTGCTTTTTCTCCCCAAATCCCCCCAGTATATAGTTGTATATTTTAGTTGTGAGTCCTTCTAGTTGTGGCATGTGAGACGCCGCCTCAGCGTGGCCTAATGAGCAGTGCCATGTCCACGCCCAGGATCCCAAACGGCGAAACCCTGGGCTGTGAAAGCGGAGTGCACGAACTTAACCACTTGGCCCTGGGGCCGGCCCCAGACATCACCTTCTTGTGTGGTACATTTGTGTTTTTGGAAGTGAGCTTCTATGGGTCAAACAGGGCCATCTTTTTATGCTGTGTTCCAAAATCTGGATTTATGTGTTTGCAAATTTTTCAGTCATTTAAGGAGGGAATGGTCTTCTCTTATGTTATCTCCATCTCCCCCCCCAACCCTCTGGTGGGTTCCAGGCCCTGCTATTCATTCAGTGTTTATTGGGTCCTGCTGTGTGCTCGGTGATGGGATAGAATACCAAGAGGAATATGTTTTCTTTTTGATAGCACCTACAGCTTAGTGGGGGAGACAGACATCCTATAATATAACAAATCAGTGTAATAAAATGTCCAGAATCACAGGTGCCCAGGGATGGGAGTGGTCAGGTGTGCCTGGGGCTGTGGTTAGGGGGCCTTGTATGATGATGTGCAGTTGAGTCGTGAAGGCAAGGCAGTCATCTGTGGGTTACCACGTGCTTTAGTCACTAAGGTATCTCAGTATGGTCTTCCGTCTGTGCCTCCCTGCCTTAGGTAAATATTGATCCACTCTGGAGGTGGTGGCCAACTAGGCCTCTGGTTGAGTTTTCACAGCCACCCAATCCACAGAGGGCTGCTCAGGCCACAATTTGGAGTAATCCTGATTCTTCTCTTACACTCCACATTTCTAGGCACTGATGCCTTTCTTCGTGAAGCATGTGTTCTAGACCTGCACTGTCTAATGTAGTAGCCTAACATTAAAAATTCACTTTTTCAGCTGCCCTAGCCACATTTCACGTGCTCAGTAGCCACATGTGTATTGGACAGTGTAGATTTAGAACATTTTCTTTCTTTTTTTTTGAGGAAGATTAGCCCTGAGCTAACTACTGCCAATCTTCCTCTTTTTGCTGAGGAAGACTGGCCCTGAGCTAACATCCATGCCCATCTTCCTGTACTTTATACGTGGGACGTCTACCACAGCATGGCTTTTGCCAAGCGGTGCGATGTCTGCACCCGGGATCTGAACCAGTGAACCCTGGGCCGCTGAGAAGCGGAATGTGCGAACTTCACCGCTGTGCCACCGGGCTGGCCCCTAGAACATTTTCATCATTGAAGAAAGTTCTCTTGGGCAGTGGAGTTTTAGACCCTTGTAACTAAGAATAGTCCACCGACCAGCAGCATTAGCATCACTTGGAGCTTGTTTGAAATGCAGAATCTTAGATCCCACCGTAGACCTGCTGAGTCAGAATCTATGTTTTATAACATCCCCAGGTGCATGGTATGCACATTAAAGTTCAGGAAGCACTGCTCTAAACTGTGAGGCCTGGCCACACATTAGAATCACTGCGGGCGTCTGTGGAACAGAGATGCCTGGCGCACTCCCTGAAGTTCTGACTTAATTGGTTTGGGTGGGGCCTGGAACTTTGGCACTTTTTAAAGCCTTTCCCCAAATGGGGTTGATAGTCACCCAGAAAACAGATAATTATGTAATGTGGTGTCAGATAGTGATACGTGCTATGAAGAAAAGTTAGGCAGAATACAGGAATAGAAAGTGCTTTGGAGATCAGGCAACTGAAGTCGGGAAAGGCCTCTGCAAAGAGATGTCTTAGAGCAGAGCCCAGAGTGCAGTGAGGAGGCCAGCCAGGGAAGAGCTGGAATCGAAGAACAGCATGTGAAGAGGCCCAAAGATGCGAATGTTCTTGGGGCATTTAAGGACAGAAAGGAGGCCAGTGTTGGAGGAGAGAAGCGGGTGGGGGAGAGAAGGAGGAGGGATGAGCAGGGCCACATCACGCAAGGCCTTACTAGTCTTGGGGAGGGAGTTGGATTTTGTTCTCACATCATGGGAAGCTGTTGGAGGGCTTGAACAGGGAATAAGATGATCTGATTTACATTTTAAAAATCTCCTGGTGGTTGTTCCAGGGAGACTAGACTAGCAGGGCATGAGAGAGAAGAGGGAGACCTCTTGGGGGCTGGGGGTCTATTGCAGTCATCCAGGCAGGAGGGTCTTGGACTAGGTGCTGGCAGTTCGGGTACTGAGAGGTCCGATTGAGATCCATCGTGCTGACGGATTGTTGTGTGTGCTGGGGATGAGGTGAGCAGAACAAGAGTTCCTGCCCCAACAGCCAGGTTCACTCAGGCTGCCTGAGGAATGGGCCTCCCAGTCTCCCCATGGTGAAAACGGCACTTTGGTGCTCCTTAGTGTCAGTGTCAAGGCCAGCTGTGTGCCGTTCAACACGACTTGTTGAAGAACCTGTGTTGGGACCAATCTGGAGTATTTATTTTGTTTTGTGGCAGATGCCGATCAGGGAGGCGTTAAAGCAGAGCCCTAAGTGTAGACAAGGACTGGCGGGCACGTTTGCCTCTCCCCTCTGTGGTTTCCAGCCAGATGATAGATGATGACACTTTGGTCTGTCGGATGCCTGGGATGCTGGCCCTGGTTCAGCTCCCCAAACACCCCTCTTTCCCTGCGAAAAAGAGGTGGAGGATTTACCGAGTTGTCATCCCCCCATAGGATCCTACCTCGTTCGCACAAACTTTTCTATGTCATGTGGCCTTAAAGCAGATTGCCAGGGCCCTTCCGTGCTTTCATGTCGTTATTTTATCAGTGGGAACGATGTTATGGAATAAATGGACTGTCAATTGGAATGCTTGGAGTATATTTTTTTTTTTTTAAGATTGGTCTTGAGCTAACATCTGTTGCTAATCTACCTCTTTTTTTTTTCTCCTCCCCAGATCCCCAGTACATAGTTGCATATCCTAATTGTACATCCTTCTAGTTCTTCTGTGTGGGATGCTGCCTCAGCGTGGCTTAATGAGTAGTATGTAGGTCCGTGCCCAGGATGCGAACCACTGAACCCTGGGCTACTGAAGCAGAGTGTGTGAACTCAACCATTACACCACTGTGCCAGCCTCTTGAGCTGTATTTTCATTTGTATTTTGTTATCTTGACTTACTGATTCATAAATGTATATTGGGCACCTACCAATATGTTGTCACTGCCGGGTGCCAGGGATGTAAAAGCAGACAGGACTAGCTCCTTCCCTATAAAGCACTTATATTCTCATGTTTTGTGTGTAGTTATATTTTATCCTCTTAACCTTTTTTGTGGCATGGACCCCTCTGACACTCTGGTGAAGGTGGAGGACTCCTTTTAGATGCTTTAATGCATCAAATAAAATACATAGGATTTCAAAGGAAACCAAATATATTGAAATTCAGTTAGCAAAATGTTTAAAAGGTCCGTGTCATGCTAATTATGCTTCTTTACTAAAGCGTTAAATATCAAGATTTGGTAGTGGGTGTAATAAATACTTTAATTTTGAAGTACTGATGAATGTAAGCAATGTTGTCAGATATTTCTAACAACTTTAAAGTTATATTAATGTATCTTTTATTGGAGTCAGGTATTGCTAATACTGTTATGGTGTGTTGTGTACATGGTGCATTGCATACGTTAACAATTGAAGAAAATGCTCACTTTCAGTTAGGGGCCAATGAAATCCAGATGTAATTCTTTTTTCCAGTCCAAGTTTATGACCCCTTGCATTCAGACTGAGTTCTAGGCTTGATGGTAAGATTCTTTTAATTAATTGTTTTTTGGAATGAGTGATGACTCTGTAACAATGCTGTTGGAGTTGGTTCTTAGAGTCTAGCTGAGAAGAGTTATGCCCTAAGCCGGTGTTATAATTATCAAGTAGTAAAGGTGTCTAGAGGAACTCAGAGGTGGTGGGTAGAGCTGTCAGATGTGGTTTGACAGCCATGGTGCACTCTGCACTTTTTCAAGGTCAGAGCGTGACAGTTTCTCATAGGGTCCCACGGGTTGGCTGGTACACTGATGCATGTCCTGGAGTTCAACAAAACTGCAAACTGCATCTTTAAGTCCTGCAGTTAGGACTTAAAGTTAGGGCTTTTTAAACTGCAGTTAGGGCTGCAGAGAGGCAGCCCAGCTCTCCTATTTTTACCTTTGTTGTTTTTTGAGCATGTCATACACTGTCCTTGACTCTGTAGGGCAAGCTTGATTGTGAAGCCGTAGTAGATTTATAAGTGCTTTCTGCCCGGAGTTTTAAGAGAGACTGTGCAGTGTGCGTTGTTTTTGGTGAGGTTATGTATTGAAATGATGCTGTTGTTCCCTGAGTGGGATATCCAGAGCATGGCTGAAGTGTTATCGTCAGTCACTGTTGTTTTCCTCCCCCTTGTCTGTTCTTTCTAGCATTTACTGGATTCTTACTGTGTGCCAGGTATGCTTTAAATTCTTTACCTGTATTAACTATTAAGTTGTTTAATTACTACAAAAACCCTGGAAGTCCAGAGAACTTAAGCCACTTTACCAAGATTGCAGAGCTAGGATGTGGTGGAGGCAGGATTCAAGCTCAAGCATTTTGACACGAGAGTCTGCTGCTCTTAGCAGCCAACTGCCTCTGTAGAGCCTGGGCCAGAAAAGGCCCTCCGTGTTGATGCCTCGGTGACCAGCATGACTTCTCTCTAGCTGTTGGTTTTAGTAAGTCACGTCTATGTATTTCTTGAGTGGATGCTTCTGGGAGATCCTGGCTTCTGTGCTGTTTCCTCGGTGCTTGTTGCTGCAGAAATGGTTCCTCTTTACTCTCTTCGCTGCTCTGCTGACATGCCTAGCCCTGTGGAGCCGAGTGGCCCCGGGGCATTGCTCACACTCTGGCAGGAGGCCTGCCCTACTAACGGGATTACTAATGATGTCATCTTTCCCCTCTATGCTGAAGATGGCTTTGTCAATAGATTTTATATACAAATGCTGTCAATACAATTGAGTGACTGATGAAGACAGTTCCCTCTGATGATGAATTCTCTTGCCTTTTAGGATTCTAGCCAAGTGTTCAGGACTTTGCGGCTTCTTTCCCTAGCATCCCAGAAGAAATCACATTTTTATTATAGTTTTTTTTTTAAACACTGCCTACAACACTGGCTGAGATTTCTTTGAGCCTTAATTCTGCGCTGTGTTTTAAATTGATTATTGAATCCTCAACTATCCTGTGAGATAGGTCCTGTTGTTATCTCTATTTTATAGTTAAAGAAACCAAGGCTCGGACAAGTAAGTTCCCTGACTGCAGGTCTCCGTCCCACCACTAGCAGTTGATGGAACCAGGAATCCCAGCTATACTGAGATTAGCGTTGTGCTCTTAGAGGTCTTACTCTTTTTAGTTCTCTCTCTCTTTTTTTTTTTTTTGAGGAAGATTAGCCCTGAGCTAACTGCTGCCAACCCTCCTCTTTTTGCTGAGGAAGACTGACCCTGAGCTAACATCTGTGCCCATCTTCCTCTACTTTATGTGTGGGACGCCTGCCACAGCATGGCTTGCCAAGTGGTGCCATGTCCACACCTGGGATCTGAACCGGCGAACCCCAGGCCGCCGAAGCGGAACGTGCACACTTAACTGCTGTGCCACTGTGCCAGTCCCTCTTTTTAGTTCTTTGATGCATCAACTGACCTCTGCATCTGGGATTTCTTTTGCCTGTGAAGGTTCCTCTTTAGGTGTTTGTATGGGGTTCTTTGTAGTTTTTTTTTTTAAAGATTTTATTTTTCCTTTTTCTCCCCAAAGCCCCCTGGTACATAGTTGTATATTTTTAGTTGTGGGTCCTTCTGGTTGTGGCATGTGGGACACCGCCTCAGCATGGCTTGACGAGCGGTGCCATGTCGGCGCCCAGGATCTGAACTGGCGAAACCCTAGATGGCTGCAGCAGAGCGCTCGAACTTAACCACTTAGCCACGGGGCCGGCCCCGTATGGGTTTCTTGAGTGTAGGTTGATAATTGTTGACCTTCTGCAGGCCAGTCCCCATTGTTGTTGACTTAGAGAACGTGTGATGGCCCAGACATGGTCATCAGACACTAACCCCTGGGGAAGTCCTTAGCATCAGAGGTGTTTATTAAGTGGCTTTAACTGCCATGGAGTGATTAAAAGGACAGTTCTGGCCCCCTTAGAGCTGAGGGACTGAGACCACCGTCACAGCTGTGTGGAAAGGACTCCAGAGCCCCATAGGCAGTGATGAGATCCATACAGTATTCCCTCTTTGTCAGCAAATCTGTGTTTTGAGAGTTGGCCACTGAAGGGTGACTCACAGATGTGGCGTGTCTAGGCAGAGTCGGCCGAGGAGTCAGCACCCTCTTGCCAGTTAGGGGACTTTGGGGAGATTCTGAGCAGAAGCAGGGAGGTTAAGTCCTTGTATTAAATTTATTCCTCTGATAGCCTTGACCTGTTAGCTGACCAGCTCTTGGACCTCGGACAGGTGATTCACTGGTCCGGTCCCGGGGCTCTCCAGGTCTTAGCATTCTGTGTCTGCAGCTCTCTGCAACACACCTGCCTCTGGCCAGTCTTTACTTTTTCTCACCATGTTCTCTGCTTTCTCTTTCTCTTGGCTATTCACATTCATACTTTTCAAGAGGTTAGAGGTGAAAGTAAACTTGACCTCTTCCATTCACCTCTTTAAAGATTCCCTCCCCCTAAATGTCACTGGAGTCAACGTGGTGGTTGCCCTTGAGCTGGAATTTCTTTGGGTGCGTTGCTAGTTTAAGTTTGGAACAGCTGGGCTGCGTAGTTTGCACCCTTCTCACCTTCTAGCGCTTTTGCAGTCTTAGCTGCGGTCTTGGTCTCTGGATTATATCTCTGTTGTGCTTTGCTTCTCTGGTGAAAAACAGGTTGTGTTAATGATCATGAGGTTTTACAATCATTAAATAATTTGGACTGTTGAACTTTAAGTAAATACTGATTTTTCTGATATATCAGGTTCTAATAGCTTTTCTCTTGGTTCTGGGGGAGCCGGTTCTCATCATTGGAAGATGTGGTCTCTGTTAAGCAGCCTTGTGGAATTGGTTGTGTTTATATGGTGGAGTGGAAAGAGTGCTAGCCATGGAGCTAGAAGAGCTGATTCTGGTTCTCGTTTGGCCTCCACTTTGCTATATGACCTTGGGCAAGTCACTGCCCTGAATGTCTGGTCTCTAAAATATGGGATTTGGACTAGTTGATCTCTCACTGCCCTCCCCAGCCTCAAAATCACATACATTGGGTTTGAAGTGGCTCTAGAATAAATGGCGGGAATGAAAAATCAGCAAGGAATGGCTAGTTTGTATTCCTGAAAAGAAAACATAGGTTCTGAATTATATCTTGAAGTTGAATTTTGTTAAAAAAAAACTTTTCTGTGCCTTCCTGAGGCACTTATTTTTTGTTGTTGCTTTTTTTCAAATTGATGTACAATTCACCCTTAAAATTCCATAAAAATTCACCCTTTTAAACTGTCCGATTCAGTGATTTTTTTTGGTATATTCACAAAGTTGCGTAGCCATCACCTCTATCCAATTCCAGAACGTTTTCATCACCCCAGAAAGGAACCTCATACCTGTTAGCAGTAACTCTTCATCCCCCTTTCTGTCAGCCCCTGACAATCACTATTTACTTTCTGTCTCTATGGATTTGCCTATTGTAGACATTTCATATAATAAGATTTGTATGATGGAATCATACAATATGTGGCCTTTTGTATCTGGCTTCTTTCACTTGGCATAATGTTTTCAAGATTCTTCCAAGTTGTAGTATGAATCTACACTTTATTCCTTTTTTTGGCTGAATAATATTCCATTGTATGGATAGACAACATTTTGTTTATCCATTCATTAGGTGATAAACATTTGAATTGTTTCTACTTTTTGGCTATTGTGAATAATGCTGCTGTGAATATTCTTGTACAAGTTTTTGGGTGGACATATGTTTTCTCTTGGGTATATACCTAGGTGTAGAGTTTCTGGGTCATATGGTAACTCTCTGTTCAACTTTTTGAGGAACTGCCAGACTGTTGTCCAAGAGGCCGCACCACTTTCCATTCCCACCAGCAGTGCGTTAGGGTTCCAATTTCTCCACATCCTTGTCGACACTTGGCGTTATCTGTCTTTTGTTTTATGGTTTATTTTTTTTAGATTGGCACCTGAGCTAACAACTGTTGCCAATCTTCCTTTTTTTTTTCTGCTTTTTCTCCCCAAATCCCCTCAGTACATAGTTGTATGTTGTAGTTGTGGGTCCTTCTGGTTGTGCTGTGTAGGACGCCACCTCAGTGTGGCCTGACAGGCGTTGCCATGTCTGCGCCCAGGATCCGAACCAGCGAAACCCTGGGCCGCCAAAGTGGAGCGCATGCACTAAACCTCTCGGCCATGGGGCCAGCCCCTGTCTTTTTGATTATAGCCATCGTAGTGGGTGTGAAGTGCTATCTCATGGACTTGATTTGCATTTCCCTGATGGATGGTTAATGGTGTTGAGCGTTGTTTCCGTGCGCCTATGGCCATTTGTATATCTTCTTTGGAGAAATACCTTTTCACATCCTTTGCCCGTTTTTAAATTGTTATTTGTCTTTTTATTGTTCAATTGTAAGAGTACTTCATATATCTAGAAACTAGACTCTTAACAAATATATGATTTGTAGATATTTTCTCCCATTTTGTGAATCATCTCCTTACCCACTTGATGGTGTCCTTTGAAGCACAGAGTTTTTAATTTTGGTGACGTCTAGAATACCTACTTTTCCTTTGGTTACTTGTGCTTTTGGTATCATATCTAAAAAACTGTTTCCTAAAATAATGTCATGAAGATTTACACCTGTATTTTCTTCTAAGAGTTTTATAGTTTTAGCCCTTACATTGAAGTCCTTGATCCATTGTGAGTTAGTTTTTATCTCTGATGTGAGGTAGGGATCTAGGTAGGGATTCATTCTTTTGCATGTGAATATCCAGTTGTCCCAACACCATTTGTTGAAAAGAGTATCCTTTTGCCATTGAATTTTCTTGGTACCCTTTTTGAAAATCAATTGATCTTTGATGTATGGGCTTATTTCTGGACTTTCCATTCTGTTCCATTGATCTTTATGTCTGTCCTTATGCTGTTACCACCTGTTGATTACTGTAGGTTTATGGGTAAGTTTTTAAATCAGGAATTCTGAGTCTTTCAACTTTTTTCTTCTTTTCCATTATTGTTTTGGCTATTCAGGGTCCCTTGCATTATCATGTGAATTTTAGGATCAACTTGTCAATTTCTGCAAAAAAAGCAAACTGGGATTTTGATGGGCATTGCATTGAATCTGCAGGTTAATTTGGGGAGTATAGACATCTTAATGATCCGTCATAACAACTTCCAATCTATTAACTTGAGATGTTTTTCCATTTATTTCTTTAATTTGGTTTAACAGTGTTTTATAGTTTTCAGTGTATGGTCTTGTGCTTCTTTCTTTCTTTTTTTTTTTTTTTGGGGAAAGATTAGCCCTGAGCTAACTACTGTCAATCCTCCTCTTTTTGTTGAGGAAGACTGGCCCTGAGCTAACATCCATGCCCATCTTCCTCTACTTTATACGTGGGACGCCTACCACAGCATGGCTTTTGCCAAGCAGTGCCATGTGTGTACCCAGGATCCGAACTGGGGAAACCCAGGCTGCCGAGAAGCAGAACATGTGAACTTAACCACTGTGCCACCGGGCTGGCCCGTTCTTGTGCTTCTTTTGTTAAATTTACTCCTAAATATTTTAGTCTTTTTGATGCTATTGTAAATTGAATTGTTTCCTTAATTTCATTTTTGGATTATTCATTTCTAGTGTTTAGAAATACAATTAATTTTTGTATGTTGATCGTATATCCTGCAGTCTTGCTGAGCTTGTTTATTGGCTCTAATAGTGGTGTGTATATGCCTTTGGATGTTCTGTATATGCGATTGTGTCATCTGCAAATAGAGTTTTATTTCTTCTTTAACAAATTTGGGTGCCTTTTATTTCTTTTTATTGCCTAGTTGCTGGATCAGTTCTTAATCATCTTTAAATGCCCAATGGGTTGCACAGAAGAGGGGCTCAATAGCTTAATGAATGACTGACTTTGGTGTTAAGAAAACAGTTTGTATTTACAGCTGAAATTCCTAATATTTCGTTTGTTTTGTTCCTTCTCACTTGGGCTCTGAAGATACTGAGAAAATTGGAAGATTTGCCTGCTTGGTCTCTGGTTGTAAAGTAAGTTAGTGGAACTGTCACTCGCATTGGTAAGTGGGTTTCAGATATTTGCCTCATTCAGCTGGGTGTTCGGTATCACCTGGGAGGTGTACGGCCCAGGAGCCAGGCCTTGTCGTCCCTGCTACAGCAAACTTTGCACAGCCCATTGTTCTTGCCTGTTACTGTGGCTTTTTGGTCGCTTCTCGCTATAAGCACCACCTTGATTTGTTCACGGTGGAGACCACTCGCTTCTTGACAAAAGGTGTGATTGTTGAGATTCCTGCTTTTTTTCTCACCTTGTAAATTCTCTCTTTTTTTTTTTTTGGCAAATAGGAATGAGGTGTGTTTACTACTCGGGCTGTTGGGCTGTCAGAACCTGTAGCTTTTGTGTGTTGGTTGTAGCTTGCCAGGTGGCAGGCCTTTAATTCGGAGGAGGTACCTTTGCCCTCAGGGAGAGCCCACGTAAAAATCAGGGGGTAGGCAATGTGCTTCTTCACCTTTTCCATCCTCCTCTTCTTTCCTCCTCCACGCTCCTGTTTCTGTCTTTTCCTTGGGGACCAGGTTGCTTATGCTGCAATCTCGGCAGTGTCTGCAGCTTAAATTCTCACCTCCCCTGTTTCCCCCGCCTTCTCTCTTACCTTCACTCCCTCAGTCTATTTCCAGACCCTCGGGGCCCTCTGTTTTCGTTTTAAAAGAGGAAATTCCAGCCAGAGGAGACTCAAGAGAGAAGCTTTAATTGGGATTTCAGGCCAGACCTTCCTTCGTAGTCTCTCCAGTCACCCTGGTGAGCTGCTGCTCTGGGGATGACATTTAATGTTGGCCTCCTTTCCCAGCACCCTGCCTCCCCTCAGATTTCCAGAACTGGGATTATTGTTCTGTCTTTTAAAAATGATTTATTATCTTCTCTAGCCATGTGGAAGGAGCTTAATTTTAGAAGTGCACGGTTTTCTTCTTTATGGTCAGAGCAAAGTAAAGGAGGTTTGATTGATCTTATGACAAAATTGCTTTAGCCGTAGCTGATAGGAAATCTGTTAAGGGCTCCTCTGTTTGATTTGCTCTTTTAATTTATGCACCTCCTTGCGTCCCTCAAGCATCTGTGCACAAAGCCAGTGAGGCCCGATATGTGACGTTGGGGGCTTTATTTCCGCCTGATACAACATGAGTTGCTACAGGATTCTGACACTTTGTTAAACTTTGGGTTGAATTAGGGAGTAACATTGTCAGCAAATGAGTGTTTCAGAAATTTGTTATTGTTTTTCCAAAGGAAAGTATACTATTAGGTTGAATAATTAAAGGCACTGACCATAGGGCATGCATTAGAGCCTGGAAGTAGACGAAAAGACCCCCATGTAAGAGTAAAATAGCTACCATGAAGCCCATTTTGTTTCTCTGTAGGTCAGGGTCATGTCATCCTCAGGGTTCTAGAAAAGACCCATATAGTCAAATGGAAAGAGCAGAGACCAGTGCTCAACAGCTGAGGTCAGTGGACGGGAGGGAAAGAGAGAATTAGACTCACTCAGAAGTGTGGGGCCACCCCTCCTCCAGGAATCCCTGAGGGTCTCGCGACCCCACGTTTAAGAAGAGTCCAAATCAGTGCCCTCTGCTGTGGTGGGCAGGGAAGTGTGTAATCCGCTGAGGAGAGTTTGCATGAAAATAGGTTTTGAGTTTTACTGGGTAATTTTGATGAGCTTTAGTTCACTGAGAAGATTGATTTCTGTGGAACAACTCTTTCCTTTGGTGTTGGCTGAACGAGGCATTTAGTATGCTCAGTATAGGGTTTGGGCCATGGCAGAATGACGTAGAGATCTGTTTCTGGAAGACACAGACTTACGTGGGCACAGCCCTTGGCCCTTGGCCGTCTGCTGTTAAGGAGTGTGAGGAGAGGGGCAATTGGCCATATGGTTCCCTGTCTGACCTCAGAGTATTTTGGCACTTCCTTTTTGGGGTGAGAGAGCCTCAAAATCCAGCGTTCCCCCTGCCTGCAGTTCCTGGCTTTCCTGTTGGACCCTCAGAGCAGACTGTGTGTGGGCCTGGGGTTAGGATGAGATTTTACTTCTCCTAGAGTCCTCAGAGCCCGGCGCGGCGCCCAGTACAGGGTTCTCAGAAAATGTCTGTTGAATGTGAAGGGTTAGGTTATCTTTTTGATTTTGTGATTTTATATTTTTCCCTTCAAAAAGCTTGCTGTATGTTTAGAAATAAATTCATTTTGATTTGCAAAGTCAAGATTGTCATGTCATGTTTTGAAATAGGAATCTTTTTAAGAATTATCAAAAGCTGTGCTCTATAAAGCATCTCAATCAATATCTAATTTCTTCATTGAAAAATATATTAGTTCTGCCTTTTCTTCTGTGAAATCTTCCCTAACATGCCCAGTCCATCAGAACCACTTCTCTGAATTCTTTTTTTTTCAAGATTGACACCTGAGCTAACAACTGTTGCCAATCTTTTTTTTTCTCCCCAAATCCCCCTAGTACACAGTTGTATATTGTAGTTGTGGGTCCTGTGGCGTGTGGGATGCCACCTCAACATGGCGTGCCGAGCAGTGCTATGTCCACGCCCAGGGTCTGAACCAGTGAAACCCTGAGCCGCCGAAGTGGAGCATGCGAACTTAACCACCTGGCCACGGGGTCGGCCCCCTGAATTCTTGAAGCAGTGACTCTCTGACTCACTTTCTTGGTCCCTTTTTATCCATCTGTCCATCCATCCGTCTGTCCATTTATCCATCCATTGATCCTCAATTGATCAGTCCACCTGTCTTTCGATCTGTCCATCCATCCATCCATCCATCCTTGGGACAGACCTGGGGTGGCTCTCATGCTCCGAAGCTTGGAGTGTTCTGCAGCTGTGAAGTGTGGTGGTCCACAGCAGCTGTAGGTGCTCCCTGTGTGTTGGGGGGTGGCCCTTGCTTCCCTCCTCAATGCTTGTGCCCTTCTGTAGTGCGGGACTCTCCTCAAAGGAGGACAAAGGAATGGTGCAGCTTGGGTCGAGGTGTGTAAGTTGGAACAATGCAAGTTCAGGGCACTCAGAGTTGTCCCTGTTGGTCAGGGCAGAGGTTGGCAGACTACAGCCCACAGCCTGTTTTTGAATGCAAAAAAATGTAAGCTAAAAATGGTATTTACAGTTTGTTAAAAAAAAAAAAAAATCTGAAGACTATGCAACAGAGACTGTGTATATGCGGCCAGCAAAGCCTAAAATATTTACTCTCTGGCCCTTTACAGAAAAAGTATTCCCACACCTGGGTGAGAGCATTGGGTGTGAGTACAGAGCGTCTGTCCTAACCTGGACAGAATGTTTGGGGTGTAAGGAGACATAAAGTTGCTTAGTCTAGTGTCCACATATTACGTGAGCCCCTGTTTTAAACATCCCTGCTTGCTGCACTGGCCGGGTACTTGCTCCCTGTGGAAGCAGCCTTCTCCATCCAAGGTTGTTGGGAAACATCTAAGGCTTTTGGGTAGGGGAGTGAAGTGAACAGAGCTGGGCTTAAGGAAGACTGATTTGGCAATGGGAGTGTGGTGAGAGGGTCAAAGGGGAGAAGGACCTGAGACAGGGAGCCCAATAGAGAAGCATTGGCCCCTGCCCTGGGAAGTGGTCACTGGGGCCTGAATTAGGACATTGGGAATACAAAGGAAGGGGCATATTGCAAGGTAGTTAGATGGTGGCCATTCTCTTGTCAGACCCATCTTCTAGTTTTGGATTGGTTTGTGATTGTTGGTTTAGGCCTTCATTCCTTCCTTTGTTCAATACGCAGAGCACCTGCTGTATACCAGGCCCCAGGCTCTGCAGAGTTGCTGCCTCGAAGGGGCTCACGAGCTGGAGGGAAGCAGAAAGAGTGATTCTGCCAGGGGGAGGAGGAGGGAAAGTTTCAGGAAGGAGGTGGCAGCACATAAGCTCCTCGAAGACAAAAGTGGTTTCACATGTGTGCTTACTTGAGGGTGCGTTTCCGCCCAGTGCCTTGATGAGTAGGGGCTCTGAAGGTTGAGCATCTGATCCGGCAGCTGGCCACATATGTAGAGTATAGTGCTGTATACTGCAGGTGAACATTATAACACCATCTTGTCTCTACCCTTAAGGAACTTACCATTTAAAAAGAAAAGATCAACCATTAATTTATTCATTCAATACCTGTTCATTTTATATAAGGCCTGTTATATACCTAAGCACACATGTGCAGAGTAATCCCCAAGTGTATGAAGGGAGCCAGGTCATCTCCCTTAGGCCATGCAGGGCTCGGCACAGGTTTACCTGCCACCCACCTCTTGAGGTTTTTTCCTCCGAACACCCTTTGCCTCATTTCTTGATCTGAGAATGTCCATTAATGACTTGGAAGGCACCTTCTGGCTTGGGGATTCTGTAATTTCGAAAGTCCAGCCTACTGCCTGCTGCGGGCCGTAGTAGGGGAAGGTGGGTGGGGTAGGCCACGCTAAAGTCAGCCTGCTCTGAACTCTGGCCTCTGCCACAAGGTCCTCCTTGGCTCCACAGGAGGGATCATCCTGTGTTCTTCTCTCCCTCTCCTCTCCCTCTTCAGACTGGCCCGTTGGCCCCAGGGACGAGTCTGAGTGGCAGGGAGGACTCAGGAAATAGGTCACAGGGAGCTTGGAAAAAACGAAGAACCTGCTGCCCATCCACTAACTTGTCAGCAATCCACAAACCCTTGGATCTTCCCATGTCTGACCTCACCAGCATGTGCTGTCTCCAGATGCCACCTCGCCAGCTTTCAGCCCAGGGATGAGCAGTGCCTGGTGGTCTGGGGAGAGATTGCGGGCCGGGCACCCACCTGACCTGATGGAGGGATTGATGCGAGCCTGGGAGGCATGAGGGTAGGGTGGAACAGGGTGATTGTGAGTGGAGCCCGGCCCAGAGAGGTGAGGGGAGTTGGTTTGCACACAGGGCAGGATGTTCACGGCTGCTCCCTGGTGAGAGAGAGTCCTGTGCTGGAGGACTGTCAGATGGCAGAGGATTTCTTCCTCCCAGGGGATCTAGAATCCTACTCATCTACCTCCCAGGTCCTTCCCCAGCCCTACAGTGCCTAGAAGTTTCCATTTATCACTAGTAGCCTCCTTTAACTCCATCTCCTGCATGTTTAGGGCACCCAGCCTCGGTTGCACCCTTCAGCTCTTCATTACATGGGGGCACGCTGAAGGGAGGGACTTGATGTTACACACCCTGTGTCCTGCAGTGCCCGATGCTGAGGCCCTCCCTGAATATCGTTCAGTGATTAATCTCGTATGAAACAAGGCCACCATTCGCACTGTGGGCCTCTTTCCTGTGTTTGTGTTCTTATTTCCTGCACCCAAACTGCAAACTCCCCAGAGCAGGAGCTCTTTTCTTATAACAAGCTCGTGTTTTTATTTATACTTGACTATTTTCAACACACTGTTTGGGCGGGATAGGTCTTCTGCCCATTTTACAGCTGAGGAGACAGCTTCCCAGAGGCTTAATGACTTCCAAAATAAGGTATTTAGTAAGTGGTAGCCCTGGGACTGGAACCAGGGTCTTACAGCTCTTGCCGGTGGATGATCTTTCTGTTACCCAGAACCATCTGAGTACATCGAGCTGCTCAGTAATCATTTTATCAGGTTAAAATAATGTGTGGGTGTAGTATTTATGAGTTCATGTGCATATGCATAGATTCTATATGTTCAGAAACTTCTTTGTCCAGTCTCTTTATTTTAAAAGAGATTCAAAATGTTGTCCATGCATTGTTAAATGTTAGTGTCTTTAGAAATGACTTGAGAGGACAGATAATTTAAAAATATTTGCACATTACGTCAGAAGAGAGTTAATGGTACCCGTTACTATTAATACTGGTGGTATTAGCTGTTCTCGGAAAAGGTACTGTTTATTCATAATAACCAGATAATAGCAGCAAGATGGAAGAGGAAAGCCCAGAGAACATTGTGAGTGTAGGTGTAATTGTAATTTAAATGCAATGGTGGGCTTGGGAGGGATGTCTTTAAATATAAGGTTTTAGGAGCTCCTGAGTTTTAGTGTAAGGCATAATAACTCATGTCTATGATAGGAGGTGTCTTTGGCCATGTAACCTTGGAGAAGTCATCGATCTTGAATAATTTATCATTGGAATGAAATCTCATTTTGAGAGAATCATACCTTCCTTCAGTGTTAAAAACATGTTTCTATCATGTGTCATAGTGAATATTCTAGTTACATTGCATATTTCTTCTTTTACGCCCTGCCCACTCACTTGGTTATCCTTAAAGAGAAGAGAAAGGGATTTTAGGTGGTAGCTAAGTAGTACCCAGTCTTTGAGTCTATAATCATATTCCTCATTTTGACAATTTTCTCTTTACTTTTGGTTGCTGTGTTTCGAGTTTTGATTTTAGATCTCTTTCTTTGGGGAAGGGTGGTTGGGTGGCTACAGGAGGACTGAGCCCATTTAGGGGCTGATAGATGATATATTTTTGTTATGCCGGACAAAGTAAACGGTACCCTTCCTCCTGAGTAGAGTTCATTTGTGATAGATGAGTGAATGGTCTCTTTCCACCTGGCTGTCACACAGTTGAAAAACGATGGTGCCATTTGAACATTCCATTTCTCAGACCCCCCAAGGGACAACAGAATATGTCTATGAGCTGGCATACCCAAATGCAAATTATTCTATTGATACCTAATAT
Source organism: Equus quagga (assembly GCF_021613505.1). Taxonomy (NCBI): domain Eukaryota; kingdom Metazoa; phylum Chordata; class Mammalia; order Perissodactyla; family Equidae; genus Equus; species Equus quagga. The sequence continues at coordinate 132,208,751 of NC_060271.1, read as the reverse complement.
ATGTAAATTTATGCTGCTGCGTTGACAAAGACATTATGAATGATACTCTTCTGAAATAGTGCTATATAAGTGGAATTTTAGTTTTATTGTCATAATAGTGAAGTGCATCACTAGTCCTATTCCTGCTGAATTTCTGTGACGTTCCAGCAGCTTCAAAGCCCCTCATGGGGCTATAGCACCAGAGGTGGAAGATTCGGCATCTTCTGGGCCAAGTGCTGCCCAGCGCTCTGCTAAAGGCTTTGTCTGTCTTCTGATGTGAGAGTTCCCTGATTGAGGGCAGGATGGAACGAGGACAGTTAGGATAGTGAGATGACTCAGCAGAGGAGAGTGAGTTTTAGTGCAGATTTTAGGGGGTTGAGACAAGGGAGCACTTTGGGAGGAAAGTTATCTTTGCCTTTTCAGAATTGAGTGCCTCTTTTGCCTCTGGATCATCACATCTCAAACCCAGGGACAAAGAATCCAAGCAGGTTCAAAGATAGAAGGATTTTTTCAGCAGAGTTGCTTGGGGGGTAGATGACATGTGATGGAAGGGACCCCATTCACCTTTGGTGGTGGGTATTTCCATGCTGCGCTTTGCTGTTGCTCTGGGGACATTGGCGGTGGGCCATATTTCACTCAGTGGTGTTGACAGGGATGAGCGTTAGCCCACCTGTGTTGTCTTCACCCTCTGAACTCCCTTGGACAGGGGAGACTCCTTGTCTGTTGATAACCAACCTGAGTACTGTATGTCCAGCCCTTGCTGAGCTGGGCACTGGGGGCACCTGCAGAGGAGACAGGAGATGTGACCAACCTCCTGGATGTGCTGCTAGCCTGGTAGGAAACGCCGACCTCTTGTCTGGAGAGGACGGTGGGACCAGTGTGGCCAGTGCGGTTCCTGCAGGAGCCCGAACCTTTGCTGGAGCTGGAAGCACAAGCAGGCATCAGGTAGCCTAGAACAGGGCCTGGCGCACAGAAGACCCTCTAGGATATTTGTTAAGTAAGTCACAGAATAAGTGATAGCAGAAGGAGATAAGAGAGCGTTCTAGGAGGGGGACAAAGTACCTGATCCTAAGCGAGCGAGACAGGTTGCTTGGAGAAAGCTAAGAAAGTGGAGGGCCCTGGAGGGCTGTGTCCACTGTGTTCACCTCTAGATTGTGAGGGGGTGGGACGGTGTTGGGGCTCTTAGTCATTGTGGGCTGGGATAGAAATGAGGGTATGTGAGTGGGGAGGGGTCCTAGCCTTGCTCTAAGAGGAAAGGAAGGCGTTGGTTCAGAAGAGCTTTTTGGTTTCCACAAGGGAGATTATTTTATTTGCTTGTTCTATGTCATTCATTGAAGGTCTGCCTATCCTGTTCAGGCACTGGGGCGTTTACTAATGTGAATAGAGAGACCTGGATTTCTAGGAGTTCACAGTTTCACAGTATAAACAGATGCATAAACAAACAATTACAATGTGGTTTGATAAATGCTATAAGATACAGAGGCAGTTGCTACGGCAACACCAAGTCAGTCATTGCAACCTGTGGGAGTGAACAGGCTTGCTTGCTCAGGGTCTTGTAGGAGACCAGTCATGGTGACACGGTAGGGATGAGCTTTCCACTGTGCTTGGGTCGGCCTTTACCCCGGTGAGCAGGTTTACCATGCAGAAGTCTTTCAGCACCTGTGGGCTGACAAACCCGTGTGTGACTGATTCCCCAGAGGGCGGCCCTACAACCAGACTGCAAGAAGCTCTCCCTGGGTAGACAGCCTCCTGAAGGGGAGGGGCGAGAGGGATGGAGAGCAGCTTCTGCACACGGACCTGGGTTCTGCCGAGAACTGAGATGCTAAATATAGTCCCCGCATCTCCTGAGCTTCTTGGCAAGGAGGATGTTTCTTGTTTTCCATCTCGGCTAGGAGCAAGGGCAGGCATGGGGAAAGGAAAGGAGGTTTCCCCCGGTTTGAGGAATGATTGTCAGGGAAATGTCGGCCTTTTCCAGTCACTGGAAGAGCCCTTTCAATCCGAGCAGACAGGATCTATGAGGGTTTGGATGAGATCGGCAGTGAAGGCAGCAGCCGTCTCTGTGACAGCAACAAAGCCCAGGTGCAGGGCTTGTCTGCGCTGCAGGCACAGGGCCGCGGGGTTCTCTGAGGCCTGGCCGTTGTGGTGTGTGAGGGAGGCCCTTGGCTTGTTCCACGTGGTGTAGGGGTCAGGTCAGCTGCTTGCTTCCTGACAGCCCATTTCCAGAGGGGAGATCACTGCCCAGGCCGGGCTGGTCTGTGGTTGTCTGTCAGTCACTTTCTCTGTGCCACTTCCTTCCTCTTCTTATGTCAATCTGGGCCAGAGGATTCCCTCTTCCTGCCAGCAGAAGAGATGGGCTGGCATTTCTGGCTGCTGGAAGGGTGTTCTGGTATGATTGCACCCCTACTATCCCTCTAGCCAGGACTTGTCATCTCTAGGGAGCAGGTGACAGTCCCCCTTTGACTCCTGACTGGGTTTTCAGGCTCTGCGTCTTGTTCTGTGTTCCTCTTCTCTGTAACTGAGCTCTTGTCTGACCTTGGTCCAGAGGGACTTACTTGCTCTGGGACTTAGATGATTGAGCCCCAGTTTTTTTTGTTTTTTTTTTTGAGGAAGATGCTAACTACTGCCAGTCCTCCTCTTTTTGGTGAGGAAGACTGGCCCCGAGCCAACATCCGTGCCCATCTTCCTCTACTTTGTATGTGGGATACCTGCCACAGCATGGCATGCCAGGCGGTGCCATGTCCGCAACCGGGATCCAAACCGGTGAACGCTGGGCCGCCGAGAAGCGGAACGTGCGCACTTAACTGCTGTGCCACCAGGCCGGCCCCTTGAGCCCCAGTTTTAATGGGCGTCTAATGTGGTGGTAATAGCCTGCCTGGGCTTTATACAGACTTGGGTTTGAGTCATGAAACAGGCCTACCACCTGCTTAGAGAATGCCAATAGATGTTGTTATTTGTATTACAAAACTGCCTCCTCCTAGAGGCCTAGGCTCTGCCTAGTACCCCTGTTCAGACAGCTGGGTGCCTCCTGGCTCGTACCTGAGGGCACCTGCCCGCCCTGTCCACCCCTGCCCTGCTTTTGCCGGCTCCTGCCTGCCTGCGGGCCATGTTCATGCTCGTAGAGTCCCTGGAACAGCAGCCCCTGAGTGTCCCCGGGTCCGCTTCTGTATCCTCATGGTCATTCTGCTGATCGGGACCCTCCTGCCTTGTGCTGCGCATTCCATTAGGAGACTTTCTGCACTTTAACATCATACTTTCCACCCTTGAGGTAAGGGGGAGGGTTGGTTTCAGTCCATCTTCTAGCAGCTTTCCCTTTTAAGAGTCAGGGAGGCTGCACCCCAGCCCTACTAAGCTGTCCCCTCGCTGGACCCTGTGCTCCCTTTGGGAAGTGACGTCATGAATCAGCATGGCTTGCCTCCAGTTGGTTAACTAGTCTAATCTATCTTGCTCTGACCCCTTCTGTCCGTTCCTACAGCTACAGTTCATTTATCAGCTGAATTATGCTTCAGCCTCTGTGCCCGCTGCAGTCAGACTGACCATTCTAAAACAAAGACTCGGCCTTTAACTTTGGAGCGTAAAACTCATTGGTTGCTCCCCTTATCTTTCGGCTAATGACCAGGCTCTGGGCCTGCAAAGCCCTCAGTGAGCTGGTGCCTGCCTGCCTCTCTAGCCCATCTCCCCATCTCCCCACCAGCCACACTCAGCAGGTCACACCGCCCCACGTCACTGTTCTTTTATGTGTATTGTTCCTCTGCTGCTAGAGTTGCTTCCTCTTCATCTTGTCTCTGCCTGTCCTGTGGAGTTCAGCTGGATCATCCCTCCTCGGAGACTGTGTTGGACACTCCTCCTGGCTTTTCAGAGGCCTCATGTGTACCTCTCTCACGGCTAGCGATCAGCACACGTACTGTCACCAGTTATCCACTTGTCTCTGTTTGTCAGACTGACCTTTTTGAGCACACAGACCTCACTTGTTTGACACCCTCCACCCCATTCGTTGAAGGAGTTAATGTTGCTGGTGTGCTGTCGACATCACCCTCGTTTTTCTTAGAGTGATGAAAGGCCTTGCATCTTCTTCTCTAACCTAAACTCCCCTGGCCTCCTCTGCTCTAGCCCTGCTGCCTCCTGGCTGCTCCGTGGGCGCATCAGGTGCTCCTGCTTCAGAACCTTTGCCCTGGCCGTTTTCTCTGTCCGGAACCATCTTCTCTCCTCTCGGGTGATCTGCATGCTCACTCTTTTACCTGTTTCAAACAGCACCTTCTTGAGAGGCCTACAGTGATCACCAGTTAAACCAGCTCCCTACTGCCAGATCCCAGACCCTCTCTTTTCTTCCACAGCACTTACCACCTCCTAACCTAGTACATAATTTACTTGTTTGTTTTGATTTATTTTCTATCCCCCCCCCCCCCCCCATTGGCTCATAAGCTTTATAGGGGCAGGGATTTTTGACTCTTACTTAACAATGCATCCCCAGCACCCATAATTGTGCCTGGCACATAATACTTTTTTGCTGAATGAATAAAACTGGCCAGCAAATATAGCTCTTAGACTGCAGGGAGTGAAACACGGTGTTTCAGGAACGGTGTTGTTATTGGTTTGTAAAAATCTTGTATCTCTGGCTATAGGGAAGAGACTTGATTCTTTGAGGGTAGTGTTTGAAAAGTTGAATTAGTGAATGTAGATCCATAAAAAAGTAAGAACGTGTTTGAACGGCTCAGGAACTGCACTGGTGACCTGGTGTAGAAGGGGTGAGGTGGGGGATTCCAGGGTTAGACGCTTGCCTGGCCACAGTCTTCTTCCATGTCCATCTCCAGCAGGGCTCCAAGGATTACCTGCACACGGATTTCCAGTGCTTATTAGGAATGGAGAATGCTGCCAATCCAGGCTCCTTATTTTTTTTATTCAGTGGGACCAAAGTAGTTCCACGATAGAGAGATCCAGAGGCATGGCTTTGAAACTGTGTGAGTCATCTAACTATTGTCCAAGAGGGCTGGGAGGTTAACCGCACGGGTTACTTTGGTGATAGTGATCGATGTCCCGGTGACAATTATAATGAAGGCTGGTATTAAGTTGGGACTTTGAAGAGTCTATCAGATAGTGAAGGAATTGAGAAGCTGTGCTTACCACATGCCCTGTCACCCTGTTTTCCTGTTTGACTATTGTCTTGTGGAAATTTATTTCTTTGTTAATATTAAGGCCTCCAAAATAAACATGCTCAGAATGGATATCCAGACCATGGGGTTAACTTGATGAGAGGCTTTTATGCTTTTTGTACTTTTTTCTTTGGTAGGCCCTGGTAGTTCTTTAGTATTTGTAATCTCTTTTCAGAGACAGCCTTTTGTAAATTCTTCAGATTTCACTCTTTTAGTAACAGTTCTAAACCTTGTGTGGTGGCTTGGGACCAGTGTGCCATGCAGGAATGCAGAGATAGATGAGAAATGGTCCATTCCTGTGAGGGGCTTATGTTGTTCCTTAGCCCGTATAATGATTAGAGCATCTGCTTTGAAGCCACTTGGACCTGGCCTCAAACAGTTATTTTATCAGTTAATAACTGTACGACCTTGGGCAAATATGCTCATTTACTTATATTTAACAAACACTTATTATTATAAAGCTTACTATGTGCCAGGCACTAAGTGCTTAACAGAAGTTAAATGTATTTAATCCTTAGGACAACCCGCGGGTAGGTACTCTTGTCGTCCCTGTGTTTAAAGAAGAGCAAACTGGGTCACAGAGAGATTAAGAAACTTTCCAGGCTCACTGAGCTGGGCAGTAGTAAAGCCAGAATTTCAACCCCAGGCACTTGGGCTCTTGAGTTCATGCTTTTTTCATCATGACACTGTCTCTGCTGCCTCTCAGCTTTCTATGCTCGAGCTTCCTAAATCCATAAAATGGGAGAACTGTTAATAACACTGCCTAGGGACAGGATTGGTGTGAGAATTAAATGAGAAGACCCATGTGGAACATTGAGCCCAGAGCCTGTCATGTGGTGAGGGCTCATGGCAGCTGCTGCTGCTGCTACAGTCTAGTGGAGGGAGATAAGAGGGTACACAAATTATCCTAATACAAGGTGACATGTGCTAAGTGTCTTTACTGAGCACTGATAACAGGGATTACTTCCTGTGGGCCCTAGGAAGCCTTCATGAATTGGGGGGCACAGCTGTGACTCCCCATCTGTGCAGTAGGCACCGTCCTCCTCTGATAGAGATCAGATCTAGAAGCTGGAGCTCTAATCGGTTAGAAAAACCAGGGTTTGACTGGATGGGTAGTTATGGCCAAGGTTTAGGAAGATGGATTTGTTCGGAGGTCCAGTGGGTTAGATTCTTGAGTTGGGCAGGGGGAGAAGTAGGATTAAAGGCTGGTCAGCCACTATGGGGCTAGGTCTCAGCGGCCCAGCTGTAGCCCACTTCCGGCCTTTCGGATGCTTAATTAGCTTTGCATATTGTCTTTTTATTGTCTCTCTTTAGAAATTTTCTCCCACACCTTCCTTCCAGTGGATTTCTAGAAATACCCTATTTTTTGTGACTCACTGGACACATCCTGTTTGGGGAAGTGTTGAGAGGAATTTCAGAATGGTGTGAAGTGTTCTCCTAATGATGAATGGTGCAGGTGGGAGATGGCTCTGCTTTTCTGCTTCTCCTAGGAAAACCCACAGCCCCCACCCTGTCTTGTACCTGTCTCTCCTGAGGAGCTGAATTTCTCCAGATGCAGTGTTTCACTGCCTTGACCTGATGTCTGCCAACTGGAATTTTCCCTGTTGTGTTGTAGGCAGGAATCTGTGTGTGGCTACAGGGTGACTAATGATGGAATTAATCAAATTAGAGATGGGGCCTGGAGTTTTGAACCTGACTGAGTTAGGTGACCTTTTGAACCAAACAGATGGCCTGTCTTCATATGTACCAGGGTGGCTGTGATGGAGTGTGTACCAGGTGCCCTCGACAGAGTTGCTTTCAGAGTGTCACTCTAAGAAGTGGCAAAGGCGGTCTTGCCTCTCAGGGCAGATGGAGCACACGCAGTGTGGACGGAGTGGAACACTGGCTCTTTCCTTTGGATGGTCTCATTTTGCCGTGGCTTGCTGTTATTTCAGGTTGTATTATAGGCCTTGCTCGTTCTAACAGAGGCCGGATGTTGTAAGTCATCACGCAGTGGCTCTCTTTTGTATACCTGAGGCCTTTTGGCAGGCTGATTGGAAAGCTTGGTACGTTAGGGAGTGAAGTAATAGAAAAATAGAAGAGGGAGGACTTGAGCTGTGGCCCCTCTGAGCTGTGGAGAGGGCGTGCACCGTGCCGGCCGTGGTTTAGACGGGGGAGTGGGCGCTGGTGCGGGAACGGCCAGCGCTGTGGTGTAGGGTTGGACCTGGTGGCAGAGGGATGGGAGCACTTGAAAAGCTAGTTAGGCTATTTTGCCAGAGACTCTGAACCCTGAGGGTGGCCATGGTGGTGGTACCCGCAGAACTTTGTTGGAGGATGAGGCCAGTGATGCTGTGCCTTGAATGGTGAGGGCCGTCAGATTACCCTAGAACAGAGCTGTTCAACCTGGCCAGTTTGCCTCCGCGGGACTTTTGGCAAGGTCCAGAGACATGTTTGTTCCTCACAACTAGGGGAGGGGGTACTACTGGCACCCAGAGAGTGGAGGCCAGGGCTGTTGCTAACCATCCTACAGTGCACAGGACAGCCCTAGATGTCAGTAGTGCTGCATTGAGAGCTCCTGGGCTGGAAGGTTGTCAAGTAGTGGGAGGCCTGGAGGGCGAATGGGGCAGTCCTCTGTGCCTTCACTGCTCTTGGGCCCTAGTCCCCTTATGAAAGGAGGGAAGGTCTTGTTTCTTCTCAAGTTGGACAGGATGAGGATTTAGAAATTGTCATAAGTTGAAGCTTAATCAAGTGCCATGAAGGAAAGATCGTGATTTCCACGTCCTCGGATATATTAAGTCACTTGAGATCTTCAAAGAGTTGCATTAAAATGCTGATCCTCTTAGGCTTCTGACATGCTCTCATCTCTGCCTGCATTATTTTTTCTGCCCTTTAACCTTCTGCTGTGCAGAATGCCAAATAACCTCCTTTTGGGGTGTATTTTGATACCTTACTTTTATGATATGAAGATTAATAAAATTAAAACTGCCTTAGTACTGATAGAAGGAACTTGAATTTAATTTACGTTTATACTTATCTCTTAAAAATATCTTAATTCAGTATCTATAAAAATAAGATGACTTTTCACTGAAGAGTTAAAGGGAAGTTTAAAGATTGATAGAATTTATAAAAAGGAAAAAGCAACCTATTACCCCATTATTGTGTGTGTGTGAGAGACACACACAGTGCATTTCACTGTTTTTTTTAAACACCCTGCCTTTAAAATTTGGAACTATAATTTATTTCCAGCACAATTAAAATCCTTTTTTCTCTTGCTTTTCTTTCTCTTTCTTTCCTTTGTCAGATAACAGGGTTTAGGTGCTGGCACGTTGGCACAGTGGTTAAGTGCACATGTTCTGTTTTGGCAGCCCGGGGTTCGCTGGTTCGGATCCGGGGTGTGGACATGGCACCACTTGGCCAGCCATGCTGTGGTAGGCATCCCACATATAAAGTAAAGGAAGATGGGCACGGATGTGAGCTCAGGGCCAGTCTTCCTCAGCAAAAAGAGGAAGCTTGGTAGCAGATGTTAGGTCAGGGCTAATCTTCCTCAAAAAAAAAAAAGGTGTTTATGTTCTTCTGAGGATGTGTTGACTTCTAGCTTATTTCTTAATTAAAGTTCTGCCTTAAGCTGAAGAGCTAAGACTTTATCCTGTTTGTGGTGGGGAGCTATGGAAGGCTTCTGAGTGAACAGGACAGGCACAGGGCAAAATCTGAGTCAGAAAGATCCCTCTGAGGCTGGGAGTAGGGGAATCAGGCAGACAACCCAGGGAGAGGCCAGTGAAAGGGTTCAGATACAAGGGGATGAGGTCTGAGCCTGGGCAGGAACCAGGGGATGGGGATGAAGAGCCAGCTTGGAGAAGTAGGCAGAAGGGAATTCTCAGTGACTGACCTCTTGGCTGTGGGGGCTGAAGGGATGGGAACCCAGGAAAACACCAAGTTTCTGGCTTAAGTGAGTGGAAGCTTTAAAAAAAAAGTGTATGTGGGGGGAAATCCCTGTTTTTTACATGCTTTGATTATTAATGTTGCTTTCTGACTTTTGCTTTTCAAAAGTAGGTGAAAATGGAGAAGTTTTAATAGTGCTTCGTCTTGAGACAGGATTGAGACCTTTCTCACTTAAATTGCAAATTTTAGATAAAAACACACTTGATATCTTTGGAAAGATTAGGATGATTCTGCTTCCCTTCTGGGATTTAGGAAGCATCTGCTTGGTCTGACAACTGTATAATTGAAAGGCTGGGTTGTGAGCCACCAGGAAGGATGGCACCCGTCTTACTCTTTAGTAAAGCACGTTGCATACAGTAGGCTCTCAGTATTCTGCCTTTGATTTGGGAGTGGTTGTCTTGAGAAAAACTAATAGACGGTCAGGTCTCTTCACATACAGGTAGAGTTTGAAAGTAGTCACGTACCTGTTCAAAAATAAAAGTGAACGGTGTGGTAAAGAAGTTAAAGGTGAGTGGCATTCTGTGTCCAATTGTGGTGCCACGTATGCAGTTCTGTGGGCAGGCGTGTAGCTCAGACATCTTGCGTGTGTGTTCTATGGTTTTCTGTTTTCCACGTTGGGAAGTGGCTCAATGTGGTGGTGAGGAGCCACAGCTCTGGCCTCTGGCTGCTGGGTTTGAATTCAGATTCCAGCGTTTGCTAGTATTGCTGCCCAACAGGTTACTTAATGATCTTTCATATAGATTATTAATTATGCACATAAACTACAAATTACATAGAGCTGCTTTGTATTTGTTCTATTTTTAAAAACTTGTCTCCTTCTGGTCTTTGATAGAAACTTCTATGTTCTCTTGGGCAAATCGCTTCTTTTTGGAGCCTGTTCCCTCATCTGTAACACCACAGAGCTAAACTAGGGGAACCGCTTGATATTGACAACTTCAGTTCTAACCTTGTGGGTTTTTGTAAACAAACGTCCTTTGTGCACAGCTTTATTGGGCTGCAACCACATTCCCTTTATAAAGCTTTGTCTTACCAGACTGAGCGGAATCCTGATGGCTTTATCCAGCCTCATGTGGAGGCTGTTTCATCCCCGTGTTACTTAAAATGTTTTTCTCAAGGGCCTTGTCTGATTTACAAGGCAGTAATTCTCCCTTGAGATGGGGAAACCACAGTGCTGGAGGTATTTCAGATGTCAGCACAGTGGTGTTAGTGTGGGGAGGAGGGAGAGCAGGACTGCAGCCCATGAGTGAGGGGTGGTCAAGTATTCCTTGCCTGTTTAGGTCAGCTTTATTGTGGTATAATTTACAAATAATAAAATTTATTGATCTTAAGGATACAATTCGATGAGCTCTGGCAGATGTACAGTCAGGTAATCACACACACAGTTATCACGTGAAACGCTTCCATCACCCCGAAAAGTTCCCTCCCGCTTTAAAGTAACTTATTGGTGGTTCTGGTAGCTTTTTTGTAGATTCCTTAGCGTTTTCTTCATAGATGATCATGTCATCTGTGAATAACAAGTTTTTCCTCCTTCCTTTCCATCTGTTTGCCTTCCATTGATCTTGCTTTACTGCTCTCCCAAGCCCTCCAGCGCAACCCTGAGTAGCTGTGGGGAGTGTGGACGTCCCTGCCTGGTTCCTGATCTTGAGGGGGAAGCATTCAGTCCTTCACTGGGAAGCATGGTGTTAGCTGCAGGTGTTTGTATTGCCCTTTATCAGATTCTCTTCTATTTCTAGTTTGCTGAGCGTCTCTGTCATGAATGGGTGTTTAGTTTTGTCAGATGCTTTTTCTGCATCGATTGAAATGACCGTATGGTTTTCCTTTTTTAGCTGGTTAATGTGGTGAATTACATTACATTTTTAATGCTATGACTGTCCTTTGGTACGGAAGCCTTATGTGTAGCGTAAGCACAGATTTTGTGTCGTCATATTGTGATTTGAGGATTAGCCGTTCTGCACTTCGTAATGATGTAGTACATTCAGAGTTATTGACAACAGTTATTCTACCTAGTCACTCCTGTGGGATCTTATCTGTTTAAGTATGGCTCTGTTAACCTTGTTACTATTTCATTGTGTTTTTGGTAGAGCGAAGCTGTTGGGGTGGGGTGGGTAGAGGGGTGGGAGAGAATAACAACAAGCCTTCTGTAGCCTTTATTATATGCCTGTAGCCTTTATTATATGCCTGTAGCCTTTATTATATGCCAGACGCTTGTCTAATATGATCTCTTAATTCTTAACCCAAAGGCATAGGTACCATTTCCTTCATTTTACAAATGAGGAAATTGAGGTCCTGCTTCTTAGAAGGTAACAGAAGTAAATTCCATTTCACTTGACATTAGCTGAGCACCATCTATATGCCAACCATTTTGACCCCATCCGACTGGTACAAAAACTCGTAAATAGGCAGCATCCTCATTTTTGTGGAAATACTGATAGAAGGATTTAAGTAACTTTCCCAAGGCCACATAGCTGAGAAGCAGGGCTGGATTTGAATCCAGGTCATCTGTTTCCGAGTTCTTTTTCCTGTGTTGCTACTTTGGGGGTGATTTATGGAAAGGAATTAAGTGAGGATGAAAAAACTAGGCCATTGCGTAGAGTGGTGTAGATAAAATTTTCACGGTTCGTCTTCACAGACCTGATTATCAGGATCAGTACAAAAATACTTTCCACAACTAAATATTATTAGCTCACATGTTTATCTATTAGAACAACAGTCTTCTTTCTTAATTCAGTATATATCCAGGAAGATATTTTATTGATATTAAGCAATGATGTTGCAGAATTTTGGTTGAACGGTTATGCATGTAAAACATTAATTCTTTATTTGCCTAATAGTTTTCAGTGAAAGGTTTCCTAATAAGCCATTGCCCTATTGCCACTTTGTATGCTAAGCTATGGGATGACTATGAGTTCCTTTGCATGGTTGGAGTTGAATATATACATACATCCATGAAAATGAAATTTATTGGTTTAAGTAAATGCTCATGCTTCAGCAAAAAAAGGTACCGTAATTTTTCTATTGTGTGCACGTATATTTTCAACTCAGTCAACATTTACTAAAGTGCCTACTTTATGCGAGACACCATGCTAAACCAACGAAAGGGAGGAGAAGAGAAAGGAATGACATTTTGATCTGGGCCGCAAAGTGTGAGTTCCCAGGAGGCAGAGGAGTCCCTGGTTGGATGAGTTAGAGTCCAAGTAAGTTTAACATTTAGGGGAGCACATTAGATTGACTGGGAACTTGGTTACTGGGTGAACACATGTGAATTTCAAACCTGATTCCCTCTTTGGTGGCTCTGTACTTCTGGGCAAGTTGGTTAACTTCTTAGCTCTAGTTTCCTCATGAAGATACCATGTGTATTTCACAGGTGTTCTGTGTGTGTGTGTTTCTTGTCTTGGAAGTGAGGCCAGAGGTCTGTGCTCTGTTGGGGAGTGAAACTTAATTTTTCATGGCGGGAGAGTAGTGATAGGCATTCTGTTTGGACTGTGATCTTGCAGGATCATGCTTTGGTGGTTTACAGATAGAATCTGATCTGGCCGGGACCATGTGAAGTGCAGCTTCAGTCCTTTGCTGAGACTGTCAGTTGCTCTTCCAGCACCTTGCCCAGTGCCAGCATGTTGGGTGTGCTAGGTAACTATTTGTTGAATAAGTGCAGTGTTTTGTAGTAACCTCTGGTGATCTGCTTCTCTAAGCCTTTTCTTCTGGGAGGATCAGCCCTTGGGAAATTGGATCCTGCAAGCTGTGACTAGTTCCAACACTGTAGCAGTTGTGTCCAGCCTGGTGGTGATGGGTGCTTGATGTCCCTTCGGCCTGGCCCGAAATGAACATCTTGTGTTGGCCCAGAGTGTGGCTTCTGTTCTTCAAGCTTGCTTTCTGAAACTGTTGGGGAGACTAGCGGGTGGATAGATCCCTGTTAGAGGAGGCGATCCACAGGCCTGTGTTTTCTTGTAATACCAGGATAGGTTCAAGGAGAGAATCCAAGGCTGACCATCGTTCTGTCATTTTTTTTCTGTTTCCTTTTCTGTTCCAATTTTTCTTTCTTTTCCTACCTCTTTTATGGATGAAATTTGTCCTCTGTGCAGCAGTATGTTATTGGGGAAGCAGCTTTTGACTTTGTGATGATGTCAGGTGAGACTGTTACATATGTTCAGACCATTAAGTATGAGACTTTGGTGAGCATTAGCTCCTGCTTCGACATAACTGAGGCTCAGTAACATAAAAAGCAATTTTCGCTCAAAAAAGATGCACAAGCAGCTTGGTGTGCTTTCTTTATATGGGCCTATCCTGAATAACAGCTTTAGGTATTATGGAGGAAGGCATGTAGATTAGCAAAGGTTTGCAGTTCAGTTTCCAAGAACAGGAATGTTTTGCCCTAGTGAGCCTTGAAACATTTTTTATAATGCACATTTTTGTTCATAGATTATAATCATAGTTGGTATAGGAACTCAGTTGGAAAATGTGACTAAATCAGAAGGAACTGTTATAATGATATTTCATTTAAAATCATCTGCTTACTGTATGCTATGCAGATGAATTCAATTAAAATACTTTTGAGATCTAGTTTGGTGGAAAATCAAAGATACACTATATTTTGCAGGGAGGTCGGGACTGGAGAATTAGGTAGCGTTTCCACTTAGGGAAGCTGAAGCTTGTTTTGTTTTACCTAGGCTAATTTGAGGCAGAATGAATATATAACTAGGTCACTCTGGTGTGCATTCATTCATTCATTCACTTGTTCATTTACTCATCAAGCAATTTGATTGTATACTGTGCTAGTTGCTGAGAATTCTATAAATACGGAGTTTCCAGGGCTCACAGACTAGTTGTAAAGGACAGATATAAGTAATTAGGAAATAGTGTGGTAAAAAGAGCCAGCAAATTTTTTTCCCCAAAATGGGAGGTGGTGCATGTCTGTTAGTTTTTATGAAGTATGTATAGGAAGTTTCCTTTTGGGAATTAGTAAAAAAATAACTTTTATATAAACTCATCATTAAAAGAGTTTGAATATATGCAGGCCTTCAAATATAGAGTACCTTAACAAACCATTAAGATTAGGATTAAATTAAATGCTTGATTTTGGAATAACAGGTGAATGTTAATCTGCACAGGGAGAGAGGGCTCTGAAGAATCCTTGAATAAAGTTCTAGGGTTTTATGATGTGAGTAGAACAAAGAGCCCTTTGTGAGAAGACATTTTTAGCTCCTTGTACAGAGTGTGTGACACAGTGAACACTCATGGGAAGAACTTGACGGCACACTAAGCTGGGGCGCATTTCATGGCAAGCTCTTCTGCCTCAGTGGCTCTGATATTTGTTTGGTTGGAGGAGAAAATCACTAACTGGGGCTCTCAGGTGGAGCCACAGTGTTTAGACAATGCTTAATGACTGTGCCCTGAACACTTCACCAGGTACCCATAGTGTTTAAGGAAAGAGCAGGGCATGGATTTAATGTGGATTTATTTACAGTATAATTGGAATGTGTGACATGAGGGAAAAACATTTTCACTGGATCCTTTGTAAGACATCAGGAAAAGAATGGCTTAGACTTGGTTATTTAGCCTTTCTGCAGGACTAAACTGCTTGTTTTATGCGGTGACATGATGGTGCTTGAGTTCATTTGCATTTAGCCAGCGTTACGTGGACCCCTGCTGTGATGTGGAAGGAGAAGGGTGAAGCATACCAGCTGGGGTTTGGATGTGAACTTTACCTTTATTGGTAGTGTGTCCTGGGGCAAGTTGCTTATGTTTTCCACTCTGCAGGGTTATCAGGAGGATCAAATGGTAATAATGCATGTTAAATGCCGCCTCCTGTATGTAGCACATGGTCGGAGTTCAGTACAAGGTGGTAATAATAATAATAATAATAATAATGATATTGATATTGATAGAGAGTCCAGGAACTATGCTTGATTTTGAATACAAAGAGCCAGGATCCTTCTGGGCAAGAGCTTCTGGTCTAAGAAAGACTACTAATGCCTTTGTTGGGAGGCATTTTCTAGATTCTTTGATGACTGTCTTGTGGCAACTAGAAGCTGCTGTTGCTGCTGCTCTTCCTGCTGCTGTTCTGCTGTTCGAAGGCTCTGGAGACACCTAGGGTAGGGGCGCAGCTGCCTGCCAGGCCAGTCAGTTTATTCTGTGCCTTGGCCATTCACTGTGCTAGGTGTGGAGCAGTCTGTAAAAACAAACCCTAAAAGATTATCTTAAATTTATTTTTGATCATTTCTCGGAGTGCTGAGTTACCTTCTATGACACACACTTAGTTTGTAAGTCTTTTTTGCACATGTTGTCCAAACATCACCTCACATCTTTCTGACTTCCCTATCTAAAATAGCACCACCCTTCACTTTCTGTGTGTTCCTTCAGTCAAAAAATATCCGTTGAGCACCTGCTGGATGCTGGTGATACATTAGTAACAGGATACACAAATCCCTACCTCATGGAGCCCCCATTAGTCTGCTTGCTTGTCTTCCTAGCACTCATCGCTGTCTCACGTTGTATGCCATGCGTTTGTCCGTTTATTGTCTGTCTCTCCACTAGAATGACGCTCCACGAAGGCAGACACTTTGTTTTGTTTGCCTCCAGCTGCTTGGTGGCCAGAACAATGCCTGGGACATGGCCGGTTCTCAGTCAATATTTTGTTGTTTTGGTTGTTGGAGCCCAGAGGTAAGAAAGCTGAGCTCCCCCCTTTCATTATGTAAACTAGGATACAGAAGGGGTGGTTACTTAAGTTTAATAAAAGGACAGGAGGGTGGTTTGCCATAGGGTGGGGAAGGAACTCTGGACTGGGCATCAGGAGACCTGGTCTGGGGGCCTTGGCCCTGCCTCTGGTAAAGTGCTTGACTTGAGGCTGCTCTTTACATTTGTGAGTAAAAAATTGGATGGGATTCTCTGAAAGTCTCTTCAGCCCCATATTCCCTAGGTGTTTAAAACAGGCAGACTTAACCAACTTCTGATTTGCATGCAACTTTTCACTAACGCATCTACTATTGAGCAGGTGAACTGTGTGAAATTTTTAATCATTCAACTGTATGTAAGCTTTCATCCTGGATCCAGAATTTAAAAAACCTATAAAATGTCTTCAATTTAGTAATCTTTTTGTTTAATTCGCCTTTCTTGCTTTTCTGTCCTTAATGCTCTTGATCCTTATCAGCACATCCAAATCATTTAGCCCTAATGACTCCTCAGCTTGGGAACGGCTTGTCCCTGGCAAGTTAATGGATCCATGCAAGTCTGCATGCTGTGTGTGCAGAAGAATCATCCAGGAATATTTTGCATTGAGAAGGATCTTCTGTCTGACAGCAGTTTGTCTTTTCATGAATTTATGGCACAAGCTGCATGGATCTGATATTGGGGAGGAAACAGCTAGAAATCTTGATGAGGATGAACTCTCTGCTCCTCAGTTAAAGAGACTTACTTGCCCTTTGCCAGAGAGGCGCCATCTTGGAACAGTTCCAAATCAACAGATGCCTGGGGAGTCGTAGATGGTCCATGGACCTCATCTGCACCAGGTGATCAGTTTAGCAGTTTGCCTGCCTAATAGGCTATTGGCCTCATGGACCTTATTACCTCACGTGCTTCTTTCTGTACGTAGTTCAGCTTTGATTTGAGCGCTTCTATAGATTTGCTGGCTGCTTCTGTAGAAGGGTTTTTAAGGCAGCATGGTGTGGTGCAGGGAACTTGGATGGGCATTGGCGCTTGTGTTCCAGGGTTCAAATCCCACCTGTGCTGCTTACTAGCTCATGTCTTCGGTCTTAAAATCTCAGGTCCTCAACTTCCTCATTCTGAAACTTGGGAATAATACTAAGTCATTAATTAAATGAAACCGTGTTCAGAGAGCACATAAGCCAGTGCCAGGCACAGAGTAAATGTTCAGGGAGTGGGACAGTTTCTATCCTTAAATAGACTCTCTCCTCCTTACTCTATACTTCATGGCTCTTAGATTTAAAGTCTGGTGCTAAACTTGGCTGATCCAGGAAATTGTCACTCTTTGGCCCTATTGCCCACTCCCCTCCACACACACACCCTGATAACCTTTTTATGATGTGCCCCCCCCCGGCTCTTAGGCATAATTATGCTCCACTTCTCTAGAGGTCAGACTTTTAGCAACCTCTGCCATCTGGAACATATCCAGGAACCGGAAGTCAGCAGAAAAGGCCTCAGCTGAGCTGCCCTGGAGTCTCGGCCAGACGGTAGGTGAAGAGGAAGGCAGCCGACTAGAAGGAGGTGCAGCTGACCGCAGAGAATAAAAGCACAGCAGAGTGGGGCCTTTCAGTGTGGCGGCCAGCAGTTCTGCATCCCACGCTAACTACGCAGAGTGTTACAAGCGAGGCAATCTTTGGTGCTGCCAATAATCCTGAGTATTAAGGCGGAATTATACTCAGCATTCTCTAGTTAAGAAAATGGGAAAACGTAAACTTTGATTCTCTGGGAGTTACAACCGAGATGGTTTTTAAAAACAAAACAAAACAAAAAAACTCTTGTATTTTGGTGTTATTTTTTCTGGATAATTATATGGAACTCTTCATTTTTCAAGTATGAAGGAAATGTTAGATTATAGAGGAAAGATCATGGGTTTTGGGGTCACAGTTCAGGGTGTGAATCTTATTCATTCCTGCCACCTACTTGCTGGACCCAACGAGAGTTAACTGTTTGAGCCTCAGTTTCTCCATGTATAAAACAAGGACAATACCACCTACCTCAGAGGGTCGCCAGGGGAATTAATGAGACAGTGACCAGAAGGCATCAGATAGAGGCGCTGGGTAGGTGTGGGAATTGCTCTTCCTGTTCTTTACTCTGTGTTCAGCAATATCTTTCCCTCTTGTGAGTTTTCTTACACCATTTGACAGGTAGGTTGTATATATCAGTGAGATTATGAATTCTTTATGGTCAGGAACTTTGTCTCTGATTATGGTTTTCACTATCTCCAGATTCTTACCAAAGTGGGCACTGCCACTGTTGTCGACTCTGCTATGAGCTCTGTTTTGGTGGTGAGTGAGGCTGGTCCTGTGTTCATCTGTCACCGGGAATCCTGTCACCCAATCCAGAGGACAAAGCTTGTGTGAAGTAATGCTGTCCTTCAGCTTTTGTAATCCGTGCCCCCACCCCCGCCCCCCTCATGTACATAGAATCTTAGACTCCTAGAATTTTAGGTCTAAAAGAGACTTAATTTAGCATTCCTGTGGACAAACTGTGTGTTCTGAGATGGGCTGGCCCAGGCACGGGCTGTGAGTTTGTCACTTGGCCAAGGTCACACAGCCAGTTAGTAATGGAGCCAGGCTGGCCTTTGGGTATCCGCGTAGACCAGGTTTCTTCCCCCTTTACAAGGCTGAGGGGCTTAATGCCTTATTCTTTGGCTGTGTGGCTTCAGTCTCCACATTCTACCCTGAGAGGACCTTAAATGTGGAGTGAACTTAGCACGAACTTGGTCTTTGCACCAGGGTCTGTGGCTTAGCCCTGCCCCTTAACCTCTCTCTGTCTGCCCCAGGCTGCCCTCATGTCTCCAAAGGGGGTGGCAGAGCTTTCCTCATACAGTAATTTTCATTTCTGTGATTATTGTGGTGTCTGAAGGATTTCATGCTTATAAACTCGAACCACACATTTGGACTTGCCTTATACTTGTGATTTGAGGGGATATCATAAGGCCACGTCTGCCACGAACACTCCTCTGGGAGCCTGCCAGGATTGTCCTCCAGGAAGGACCTTGCTGGGATTATGTGGATAATTCCTGGGAGAGAAATGACAGATGGACGTGTCACATAGACAGTGCATTTCAGGCCTTAGCAGATGGAGCAGCAACAGCAGTGGTATGGAGGACAGAAAGTTGATAGCCTTATGAGGCTGGAGCCAGCGGCTGTGACACTGGAGCCTCCCTAAGAGCTAGAACCTGTGCGACACATACTTGTGTCCTCGTGCTCGGGCAGAGTGACCCTTCTCGGCTGCATACCTATGTTGGCTGAGCTGAGTTGGGTGCACTGCTGCCTCCAGAGGATTGCAGGACCTCCTTGGGGGCACTGCAGGGGACGCCTGAGGGGCTTGTCAGAGAGGCGTAGTCCTGAAAACAGAGTGCCAAGTTTCCAGATTTTTGTTTGAGGCTGGTCCTGCTCAGGGTCTGTGGATAGAGTGTAGAGATGTCAAGCCGTTGTCTCTGACCCATCAAAGGTTGTACACTATGGTAGAAGGAGGGCAGGAGTTGGGATCAAATCTGGATTTACATCTCTTCCCATCTGTACCATTTTTCTTATTTGGAAATATACTTAATCTCTTGAGCCTCAGTTTCACCATCTGTAAAATGAGGAAAATAATACCCTAATTGCCTCATATGGTTGTTATGAAGCTAAAATAATATACCTGATCTTTTTGGGGCAGAAACTCCATCTTAATTACTTTTAGCATTTAACATGCTGCCTGACACAAAGTGAGTGTTTAGTGTCTGTTGAGTAAAATTCTGTAATCTGTAAGGTATGCTAACACATGGTAATTATTACTAATATTTCAGCCAATGGTATTTGACCACAGACTTTATGCTAGGCAGAAAGGAAAGTTCAAGAAATATAAAGCAGGGCCATTGCTCCAAACTGCCAGAGCTCTCGTAGCACCCCAGGTGGTATGCCTGACTTTGGAGATGTCAGACCTGGGGCCTCCTGCCATGATTGGGCCCTGGATCTTTAATCACTTAACAAGCCTTGGAATGCATAAAGTATTTTCCCATTCCACAGCTGGTGCAAAAACGATGTAGGGCACATTGTCTGGCCCCAAGGAGAATACAGTGTGGTGGTCTTTCGTTCAAGCTGAGTCTACGAATAGCCACCAGACATAGTCGAGAACAGTAAGCACCTAAGAGAGGAATACGTAGTGGGCTGTGGAGCTCAGGAACTAGAAATCTCAGCCAGGATGAAGGGGAGGTGTCTTGGCCTCTGAGATGTTGCCTCTCTTCCTGTTGATCTGGCTCATAGACTCAAGCATTAACTGAAAGGGGTTGTAGAGATTAAATTAAATGCAGCCATCATGGACCATCTGTGAGTGAAGCACTGAGCCCAGCATTGTAGGGGTGCCGAGATAGATAAGACATGGGCCTTACACTCAAGGAACTTCAAACCTCGCAGGGAAGGCAATTTTTCAACAATGAACTATAAAACAAGGCAGAGTGAAATAGGTTTTCTTAGAGAGGTAGGATCAGAGACTTCAGGGGCATAGAGAACATGGGGAGGCTACACAGGGGAAGTGGCGTTCCGGTGGATCTTGAAGGCTCTGAAGAGTTTTAATTGGAGAAGGAATGGAAGGTGAAAGTGGAAAAGGCATTCCACTCAAGGGAACGGCGTGAACAAATGCACTGAGGCGTGAAAATCCATGGTCTCTTCAGAGGGTGAGTTGTCTGATGGCTGTGGAGTGGAAAGGATTGATAAAGGGATCGTGAGGATAGAGACTGAAAAGAGGAAGGGAGTCAGATTGTGAAGAGCTTTAACTGTCATGTTAAGGGGTTTTGTTCTGTGAGCGGCGGTGGGCCCTGTGGTTTTCCCCAAATCACTTATTTTATGGAGAAAGGAGCCGAGGTTCTGAGAACTAGGCTGGCGGTGAGGACCGGGACTTGACTTCTACTCTTCTGTGCTCCCTTTGGCACAGTGCTCCACACGGGGCAATCTCTGGGGTCTCTGTTCTCCAAGCTTGGGAACCTGGCTGAGTGTGGCTTGCTACGTGGGTCTGGGCACACAGGAAGTGGAGAAATTGAGAAGCTCGAAGCAGAACTGCTGATCCTCAGTGTCCATGAGTGGGTTTTGTATGTTTAATGACTTGAGAGAAATCTGCTTTTTGTACTTGAATAAAAATGCGTTACCTCACCTGATTTTTCCTTTCCTCCACCCTCCTAGTGAGTGCTGGGGCTCAGTGACCTTGGGAGGAGGTGAAGGGAATAGCGGCAGAAAAACTCACGGTGTTGAATTCCCAGGGGCAGACGTCTTTCCTAGGGACTTTCAGTGTTGTGATGGAAAAATGGGATGGTTGGGAGGAAATTAGTGTGGAAAATGGAATGCCTTCAGGAATGATGTAAGGGGAAGGTCGCTCTAGCTGAAAGAGATTAGCAGCTGCCCGTCTGTCCAGGGAGCTGGCAGGAAGGAAAGTTGTATACGGGCAAACAGGAGCAGGGGTAGGCCTGAGGTGAATTGAGAGGGAGACTTTAGGAAGAGAAAGTGTGTGCTCGCATCTCTCATTTTTTCTTTTCATTAAAAATTTTTTTCAGGGGCTGGCCTGATGGCACAGCGGTTAAGTTCGCACATTCTGCTTCTGTGGCCCAGGGTTCACTGGTTCAGATCGCTGGTGTGGACATGGCACCGCTTGTCAGAGCCATGCTGTGGTAGGCGTCCCACATATATAGTAGAGGAAGATGGGCATGGATGTTAGTTCAGGGCCAGTTTTCCTCAGCGAAAAGAGGAGAATTGGCAGCAGATGTTAGCTCAGTGCTAATCTTCCTCAAAAAAAAAAGTTTTTTTTAAAAAATCACGTGTAGTGCATTGATTTCCATCATCAGTTTTTTGTAATGAGCCCGTCTGTATCCTTAGGACATACTGACTGGTAGCTTTCAGAGTGGTAGTCTACAGAATGTGTTCCTTCTGGGAAATGCTGGAAGGAGAGTCGTCCTTAATGTAGGACAGCCATTAGCACACACTGCATGCATGTTGACAAGTGCTGTTGAGAGCGGGCAGTGGGGCCAGGTCAGGAAGTCAGATGGCCAAGGCCATGATGTTGAAACTGCGTTAGAGTTTAAGTAATTGAGGAACCAGTGAATCTCAAGAAATTTATTTTAAAGGCCTTTGGAAGGTACTTGGAGAATTTAGGAATACGTGCAGTCAGTGCCTGGGTCCTGTCACCAGTCCTGCACCGACTGTCCTGGCTTGTAGCAGTTCACTCTGGCCCTCAAAAGGACCCTGCGCTTCCCTTAGCCCCAGTCTGTCCTACAGTAAATCGTGCTGTTCAGTAGCGTCACAAGGGAATCTAGAAGCTAGACATCTAGAAGCTTGAAAGAAAATTTGCAAGTTATTAAAGGAGAGAGAACAGCCATATGAAAGAAATAAATGGGATGGAAAGTTAAGAAAGAAATGTTATTTTTTTGTTATTGTCGTTCTTAAAATTGGCTTAATTGAATAATCTACGTACAGTAAAATTCACCAGTTTTAAGTGGGTACTTCAGTGAGTTCTGTTGAATGTATCAGTCATGTAACCACCACTGCAGTCATAATGTAGGAGTCCCATCACCTCGGAAAGTTCCCTCCAGCCCCTCTGAGGTCCATCCTCTCACTCCTCGCCCCGGGCAGTCACGGCTCTGCTTTCTGTCACTGTGGTTTTGCCTTTGTTAGAATTTCATACGCGTGCAGTCACATGGCCTGTAGCCTTTGCATCTGGCTTCTTTTCACTTAGCATAGTGCTTTTTAGAGTCATCCATTCATTGCTGTGTGTGTCATTAGGTTGCTCCTTTTTGTTGCTCAGTCTGTTGAATGGATGTACCACAATTTGTTAATCAGTTCACCAATTGACAGGCATTTGGGTTCTTTTTGGTTTTTGGATGTTATGAATAAAGTTGCTGTGAACATATAAGTCTTTGTGTAGACACGTTTTATTTTTTGACTTAGGTAAATACGTAGGCGAAGGATTGCTGGGTCATTGCTAAGTGTATGTTTAACTTTATAAGATATTGCCATACTGTTTTCTAAAGTGATTGTATGTTTTTCATTTCCACTGGCAATGTAGGAGAGTGCCAGTTCCTTCACATCCTCAACATAGGTATTGTCAGCTATTTTAGCTATCTTAGTGGGTGTGTAGTGGAATCTCATTGTGGTTTTAATTTACGTTTCTCTGATAACTAATGATGATCAGCATCTTTTCATGCCCTTATTGGCCATTGTATAACTTCTTTGATCTGTATGTCTGTACTTAAACCATGTGAGTTGCTGTATATCATGAAATGCATCACGAGAGTAGAGATTCTGTGTATTAAATGGCTCTCGCTGGAAGGGGACATTCAAGACAAACGGAACATTTAAGTAACATTCATCTGAAATAAAGATATATTCTGTGAAATAATATTGCAGGTATTCATGGGAGCTGGGATAACTCATTCTTAGAGAAAAAATTGAAAGAATCCATAGCCTGCAGTTTATTTTAAAAAATTCTCCTATAGTGGTTTTTTTTCCTTTCTTTTTTCCCCCTAGGGAGATTAGCCCTGAGCTAACATCTGCCAGTCCTCCTCTTTTTTCTGAGGAAGACTGGCCCTGAGCTAACATCCATGCCCAGCTTCCTCTGCTTTATATGTGGGATGCCTACCACAGCATGGCTTGCCATGCGGTGCCATGTCCCCACCCTGGATCTGAACTGGCGAACCCCGGGCCGCCGAAGCGGAACACGCGCCCTTAACCGCTGTGCCACTGGGCCGGCTCCTCTCCTATGGTGTTTCAAAGAGATGGTCTCACATTATCTGTTATTTGGGGATGATTTATTGGATATAGATGAACACTGGTGCTTAAAGCAGTAGCATGCTGGTTTGTGTGTTCATAGCCATGGGTAGTTCCAGGTGGTGCCTTTAGAATTAGAGTTCACCCCCTCCCACTTTTATACAGGTGAAGGGACTTGCCCAGTGTTATGAAGGGAATTAGGGACAGGACTGATATGGGGCTCCATGGTTCCCCAGAGGTTCTTCTGCATAATCTCTATGCTGGTTTTATCTTTAATATTTCCAACAACTTCTAAAAAGTTTTCCAAGGCTGAGATTTATACTCTGATGTTTGCATCTCCTAGCAGTGAGGTCATATCCCCAAAACGTTTTGAGCTCTTGATAAGAATGGGCTGTGGGGGTCAAGTTCGTTGTCTTTGTTTGTATGCCTATTGGTGGCACGTTAGGTGTTGAGGAGGACTCCTTATAAACTGGAGCTGCTGCAGTGATGTAGCTCTGAAGTTAGGTTGTTTCTAATGCCCTCTTTTGGTGAAGGAGCACATATAGACCTGGATTTGTAGAATGACCAATGCAGATCTGCAGCCTTTCCAATCAGCGACCTTTACAGGTTCACAGGTATTCACAGAGAGGAAGAGGAGAGCTGTCTAGGGTCCCCTGAAAAGCACGTTATCCTGGCAGCACAATTAATTCATTTAATGAATATTTATCGAGTGCCAACTATATGCCAAGCATGACTCTGGGTTTTCAAGACAAAAAAAATTAGCACAGTGGTGCGGGTGCCAAGGTGTTAAAAGTCGGCATTTAGCCTGTGTGTATGTGCATGTGCTACCTTCAATTAAATGTGAATCAAAGTCAGTTGTATAAAAAAATTGTCTAACACATTATGCCGTGATACTATTGTACATGGACCTAGCAGTTACTGTTTTAGGTGCTTGTTGACTACAAGAAGTTATTAGATGTTGTTAGTGGCAGAGAGTTAAAACAAATGTCTTACTATTTCAAAGCTTTTGAATTAGTTTAAATAAAGGATATCTTGGGCTGTTTTTAAAAAGTAGGTCTGTGACCATCTGTTTCTATTTATATGTGCAAATCAGAATTTTCTCCATCTAGTGTAACTGAAAGGTATTGAAGTGGAAGTAGAGGCCACTGGCGTCTATGCTGCCAATTTCAAATGAATGAAAACAGCCTCATTGTTTTCACTGATTCAGTTTATAGGACATTATATCACATATTTGAACAATCTGTATTCTAGTAAGATACCTTTTTTAATCCATTTCATACTGAAGAATTACGTTTAAAAAAAACCACTGACTGAGTGAATGAAACACATCCTGTCTCTTAGCCATTTGTTCTGCCCGTTCATTGTTCCCGATGTCTCCACCCGATGTGTCCCCTCCAGCCAGCAGTGTGGGGAGAGGGCAGGACACTCCTCTTGTTTGCCTGTGTGTGCTCCATGCCTGGGGTTCTCCATCCTCTCAGGACCTGTCACTTTCTTCAGGATATGACTCTGTTTACCTCGTGCAGGAAATCTCTCCCTGACAGAGTCTGTGGCAGTGTTGTTTGTTGTAAACTAGAGAACCAATGAGTATGGTTTCATCCGTTCAATTTATAGAGCATCGTAGGCGCCAGGCCCTGTGCTAGTGCTGGAGATTGAGAGACGAGAAGACGTGGGTCCCTGTCCTGAAGGAGCTGATTGTCTTGTCTTTGTTCCCTGGGGTTCAGCTTCTGAGCAGTCTCAAATGCCTCGGGAAATTTTTTTTTCCTGCTTTTTCTCCCCAAAGCCCCCAAGTATATAGTTGTATATTTTAGTTGTGGGTCCTTCTAGTTGTGGCCTGTGGGACACCGCCTCAACATGGCCTGATGAGCAGTGCCATGTCTGTGCCCAGGATCCAAACCGGTGAAACCCTGGGCTGCTGGAGTGGAGCGTGCAAACTTAACCACTCGGCCACAGAGCCGGCCCCTGCCTCGGGAAATTTTAAGTCTTTGAAACCAGGGACTGTTTCACAAATAATGTTTTGAACAAAATCGCAAACAGCAGTATGAACGAAATAGCTGCCTGATATGCATTATGGAATGGCTGCAGGTTTTCAAAACTTTTTCCCCCAAGATGAATGAAAATAGCTTTATTTTCTTAGTTTGTTGTTCCTTAACTTTCTAACAGTGGTTTGCCTTGAACAGACTAAGGAAACAGCACATGATGTCAGAAAGAACAGGCTAAGAGAATGTGAAAGTACTTTTTGAACTGAAAAGGAAATTACAAAGGTGACATCTTGGTTTTATCATTACCTCTGTGGCCTTGGAAAAATAACCTTTCTGAGCCTTGGTTTCTGCCTTGCTATGATAACGTTACCTGTGTTACCCACTGCCCGAGTTTGAGCATCACCCGCCGTAACATATAGTAGCCCTGGGCATTGAAAGTGCTCTGCGGCTGTGAGAGCCTGTTGTTACTGCCACCCCCACCGACTGCTGATAGCGTCATGTATGCACCTTGACCTTTGGGTGAGCTGTACTGATGTACACTTTAAATTTCTTCTTATCTAGTTTGAGAAATGCAAGCCAGGGAAATGCAGTGGAATTTTTAGTTAAAAATTACCTTTTGCCACTACCAAGTGTTTGTTTTTACACCTGGAATAGGATTATTCACAGTGTTAATAGCTAGTCATGAACTGATTTTTTTTGAGACTTCCAGGCAAGATTCTTAGTTTCCTCTGGAAAGTTAATCCGTTACGTCACGTATATTCGAATATAGTTGTAATCTCTCTCTGCTGAAGTGCAAACTGTTGAAAAGACGGTACGTTCGTAGAATTTTATACCTGGAACCTCAGAGAAGTGACTTCCCTAGGGCCACAGTGGTAGGTGACAGAGCCTAGATGACGCCCAGGGCTCCTTGCCCCTGCCAGGGACCTTTTCCTGCCGCCGGCCTCATCCCCTCATTTTGCACGATCCGTCATTTCCAGTCACTGTCATTAATGTAAACCTTCCGGTCCCTGGGCCGCGAGGCTTGAACCAGCAGAACTCGGATGAGCTGCCTTCTCTTCTGTAGGCCATTGCAGCTTCCTCAGGTTTCTTGAGGAACAGTAAATAATTTGTAGGATCCAGCCCCGTGGCCGAGTGGTTAAGTTCGTGTGCTCTGCTGCGGTGGCCCAGGGTTTCGCCGGTTCTGATTCTGGGTGTGGACATGGCGCTGCTCATCAGGCCGTGCTGAGGGGGCTTACCACATG
This sequence comes from Equus quagga, assembly GCF_021613505.1. Classification (NCBI taxonomy): domain Eukaryota; kingdom Metazoa; phylum Chordata; class Mammalia; order Perissodactyla; family Equidae; genus Equus; species Equus quagga. The sequence continues at coordinate 132,182,055 of NC_060271.1, read as the reverse complement.
CCAAAACTAGAACAACCCACAACTAAAAATATACAACTATGTACTGGGGGGATTTGGGAGAAGAAGGAAAGTAAAATCTTAAATAAAAAAAATAGTTTGTATATTTGCTTTTTTGAGGGATGGTAAATACTTTTCCTGTTAGCTTCAAAGCCGATAGCATTCTGATCTGAGACACATAGAAATGGCAGCCCCAACCCAGTGGACCCATTTCCTTGCTCTCGCTCTTTTTTATTAGCTGGGGTTTTGAATTTTCTTTTCTTTGGATGGAGAACAGACAAAGTAAAACTAATGGTCTGAAGCCCTTCCGTGGGGAGAAATGCTCACATCCCCAAACGCTGAAATTAAACAGCCTTTAGTGACCCTCGACTTCCTTTAGTGATCCTCAGAAGTTGAGGAGGTTCTGAGCTGCTCAAGCCAGGGACCAGTCTTGCCTTTTGCTGCATGTCCCGCCCTCTCCCACCGCCCCTCAGTGACAGGGACCCTGTTCCCTTTGCCCCCCGTTCCCCACCCCTGGCCTCGCCCCCACATCCTTGTCTGGCCCTGTGACTGCTCCTGCTCTTCCTCTCTGGGCATCAGGACTTGCTCACGTCTGAAACGTCACCCTTTCTCTCTGGGCTCCGCTAACTTGGCCTTTCCCGCGTTTCTGTTCCATGCCTTGGCCTCAACTCACTCCTGCCTCCTAGGTGAGTGGATGTTACCTGAGGGCAGAGTTATTCGGAGGCAAAGAGAAGAAATGAGGCCGCTGGCATCTCTTGATGTTCCTTATCTCTGGTCTCTGCTTTGCTCCTAGTTGGTTCTCAGGCCCCCCTGCTCTGAGGCCAGCCCCCTGTCAGAGTGCAGCCCAGGTTTGTGGACTCCTGTCCTCCTAGTGCAGTGGAGTCCAGTCTTTGCGTGTGTCTTTAGCACAGGTGTCTTCCCACGAATGCTTCTCATGCCTGGCGTGTACAGTAGCTCCACCGTATTTGAGGTTGGGGCTGGTGATGATTCTGAACCTCTCCACACCTCCTTCTCAGCTCTTGCGCCCTGGACCCTGAAGAGTTCTGCATAGTCCTAGGGTTAAACGGAGCAGAGTGTGGAACCCCAGTTCTGAAGTGCAAGGGGAGCGGGTGGGCACTTGTCGTCAGCCTCTTCCCCACTCCACCACCCTGTAGACTTTGGCGTGGGGACCCGCACTTATAAACTGAGGCCTCTAGGCAGGCTCGCCCCTCTCACACCTGCAGGGGCACCAGTCCAATGAAGGTACAGCTCTGTCTACCCTCTTCCTACAAACAGCCACCCTTTGGGCCCAGAGTTGAACACACAGGAAAAAGTGGGAAGAAGCAGCCCACACAGACTCAGGCTTTTGGTGCAAGGGGTTCTGGGGGCTGGGTTTCTGCAGCACAGTCTAGGAGGGGGTAGTGTGGCTCCCAGTAGATGCACCCTCTTGGCCCTCGGACTTCTCACTGTATGTGGAGAGGGGTGCAGCTGGAGGAGAGCCAGAGCAGGGCCCTCTAAAGCAGTTGTCCAGGTTCAGAGGCAGTCCTGTCTCTCTCCTAGAGTCAGTCAGCAGTCAAGTTACTGATTGCTCTGTTCTGCCGTCTGTGGACGGGGGAAGGGTCCTCACATTAACCCAGACTGCCAGAGCTGTGCTCATTCATATCATGGGATCTTCACAATACCCATATCAAATAGATATTGTTGCCCCATTTTAGGGATATGGAAACTGAGGCCCAGTCAAGTAATTCATGTGTGAAGATGTGGGAATTAAAGCCTAGGTCTGTGTCTCCTAAGCCGTGGTCTCTTTACTGTACCAGTGGCCCTCACAATAAGCCTGGGTCACGAGGATGAAGTGGGCTGTGGAATGTGTTGTTTGGGGGCAGGAAAAAGGCCTGGGTGGTTCCTATACTCCCTCAGGCCCTCCCCTAGTTTATCTTTCCCCTTCTCCCATCACTGCATGTCTTGGATGGCAGAGAAAGAAAAGATTAGCTCCTAGAGATGACAGATTTGGGGTTAGGAAGCTGTGGATGGAGGAAAGGCACTGTGACCTCTGTGCAGTAAAGCACAAGGGGCACAAGGGATCTGGGTAGCACGTTAGCCTTATTTGCTTTATCACCCTTTTTTTTTTTTCAGAAAACTCTCTGTGTTCCCTTAGAGGTTGGTTTTGTGTGTGGCAGTCAGCTTTGGGACCTCAACAAGCCTCGTAGCTCCTTGTTTCCTTTCTTCTCCCTTGCTCATTCTGGGCTTCCCTGCTCCCTATTTTCCATACCATCGTAGGGCATTGGGGCTAGGTCTTTGGGATGGGAAACAGGAACCAAGAAGTGGAAGATCAAGACATGGCAAGACTAAACATAGCGGTCATTTAATCTTCCCCTTGAAAAGCCCAGGAATAGATTGTGTAACCTGGACATATGCAGATGATGGCAAACCAACCCACCCCTCCACCACCTGCCTTTTAAATCTGCTCCTCTGCCCCTCTGTTCCTTGGGAAGATTCTGAAACCACGGAATTGATTACAGGTGGTCTGGGTAGGTAACGCCCATGCTCTGTGAACATCAAATGCAGTACACTCAGGGTGGCGGGAGCCAGGGCAGTCACGTGGTCTGAGGAGGTAGCCTCAGTAGCTTTCTCGGTGAATGGGAGTGGGCAGCATCCATGGGATGGACAGAGAGCTCCGTATAGTTAAAACCTCGGCTCTGGCCTAGGTTAGTGGAAGAGAGCTTGCATGGGGGGTGGGGGGTGGGGAGAGAGATGGCTTTCCCTGAACATTTGAGAAGGCAGCAGCAGAGTCCAGTGAGCACCCCTGTGCTCCCCCGGCTCAGGACGGGAGGCTGTTATAAACACAGGGTGGGGAACACAGTTCTGGAAGCTTGTCATCAATTTGCTGGAGCTCTCCTAGCCTTTCATTAGTTCAAAGCCAAATAAATGGCCTTCGGCAAGTCATTTAAACGCTTTGAGTCAGTTTCTTCTGCTTTAAATTGGAGGAACTGATGGTGATTTCACGAGGTGTTGTAAATATTGTGTAAGATAATGGACGTGAAAGTGCTTTGTGGGACATAAAGGCTGTGTACTGGGGACTGTGGACGCCTTTTTAGACTATGTACCTGCTCTCTTTGGAACTAAGAGGTGTCTCTCTCACATGCTGACCACTCTATCTGAGTGGCACAGTGGTGCTTTGTTCCTGGGAGCACTCTTTGAGCTTTGGGGGCCATCCAGTCCCTCTCCCCTTAAAGGTGCGGCTGTTTGTGGGGGGAGGGTGGACAGAGCTTGGACTGCGCTGGGCTGATACACATGTGTGTCACACAGGTGTGAGGGGGCAAGCCTGCCTAGAAGCCTTGCTTTGTGGAGATCGCCATGCCAAGGAGTCTTCAGGGTCAGGGAGCAGGGAACAGACTAACACCAGGTGCCCACCCACTCCCCTTGCACTTCAGAACTGGGGTTCCACACTCTGCTCCATTTAGCCCTAAATGTTAAAGCTGAGAGGGGCCGGGAGATGGCCCTGTGGCCGAGTGGTTAAGTTTGTGCACTCCACTTTGGCGGCCCAGGGTTTCACTGGTTCAGATCCTGGGCACGAACATGGCACCACTCGTCAGGCCACACTGAGGTGGCATCCCACAGAGCACAACCAGAGACACTCAAAATTAGAATATACAACTATGTACTGGGGGGCTTTGGGGAGAAGAAAAAAAGAAGATTGGCAACAGTTGTTAGCTCAGGTGCCAATCTTTAAAAAAAAAAAAAAAGCTGAGAGGGGACAAGTGACTCCCCTCTGCAAAGGTGACCCAGAGCACCCTGCACCGCCACTTGCTGTGTGGCCCTGCCTTTTTCTCTCTGTTCCCCTTTGGGGAATTGGAGACACACACCAGGAGAAGTTTGAGGAATTTAAATTTTGCTGGGAAAAAACTTATTAGTGGAAATGAAACACTAGCATGAGCTACAAAGTTATTTTTTTCTTAGAGTTTTATTTTTTTTCTCATTATCATAGTCATTATCAGACCTGAAAATATTTATCCTGTTGATTGGGACAGTACTGGGGTGATGGTTTCTAAACAGCTGCTTTACTTGGCAGAGTGTAGATCTAGCCCCTCTGAGAACCAAGGACACTAATAATGGCTATCAATTCTTGAGTGCCTCTCGTATACCAAATACTGCATTTATTGGTGATCTTTTCATATGAAGTAAATCTTATTACTTCCAATGTATAGATGAAGAAACAGAAGTCAGTGAGGTGAAGTAAATTTTCTGAGGCCGTGCTGCCAGTAAGTGGAGCCTGGTTTAGAACCACGTCTGTCTAACTCAGAAACCAGTGACTTTTAACCACTGCCCTATTCTAAAGGATCAGCACTGAGGGACCAGACTGATCGGTTTGATTGTGTTCTTTTCTTTTTGGTGTCTTCTGGTAGGTGACGTTGTGGAGTTAGGATGTGGATATAAGAAGGGAATTAGGAGACTTGCATGGAGTAATAGTTTTTCCCGTTTTCAATGCATATATTGCTTAAAGTTTCTGCTCACAGTTACAAGTTGTACTTTTTGAAAGAATACATAAAACACAAACATGGCAGCCAGTTGACAGCAGAAAGTCCACCATTGAGGGCTGGGGTAGAATGATAGAGCCTGGTCCGCTGAAAGGGATAAGGGCTGGGGACAGATGCCACAGAATGGATGTGGTGGTGTCTCTGGCAGGCCTCCAGAGCCTCCGGAAGCGAAGTCCTGTGTAGTACTCCTTGTCTGCATGTGGGGCTCAGAAAGCAAACAGTTCTCTGCGTCTCCTGTCCCCTGTTTATATTACCAAAGTGGAGTTCATGTGGCTTGATCCTTGTTTCCTGGGGAAGTCAGCCTGGCTTGTGATTACATTGTCTTCTGGGACTGGGACAGATGTGGAAGGCTGACCTCACTCCCAGCCCAAGGTCGCCTTCCCAGCCTCTTCTCCCACTTCTTCTGGATCCCCAGGCCTCAGGCGCCTGCGCCAGGGCAGTGGCCTCACCCATTCTCCTCCCACTTCCTTCAGTGATGTGTTGGCACCTTCTGGCATAATGTCCCCTGTTTTGTCTATGGCTATTCTCCTGAGATAGCACACTTCCTGCCTTGCCTCTGAGCTCTTTTGTCATTTCGGGGGCAGAGTTTGAATAATGTGGTGTTGGGCGTGTCGGGGCACCCCAGGCCAGGCCCCACTTCTGCCCCTGCGTCTCCTCCAGGAACAGGGCACCAGGGCCACGGAGACCAGCAGTGCCTTTCTTTGCTGCTGGGACCTTGTAGGTATCTTGCCAAAATTTCTTCCCCCTTTCAACTCCCCCCATCTCCCAGAAGCTTTTTTCCCCCTAAACAAAAATCAGGATGTGAAGCATTTTTGTAAACCTAGAGTTCACTATCATCTGTTTCCGTTTCTTTAAATAGTGATCTAGCAAGCCTGTGCTCCCGGCTGACATCTCCAGTGGTAGGTTCACGGCGGTTCCTGTGCATAGTTTGTTCTTCAAACTTGATGAGCCTCAAGGCTCTCCTTCGTTAACACGAGCGTTTGTACATGGTGTGTGTTCTCTTATAGTCCACTTCAGTCATGGTAACCACTGTCTAGAATTTTAATCATACAAATGCACTGTAGTTTGTGTGATCACTCTCCTAGGTTGGGCATTTGGGGTTCTTTTCCACTTTTTTCTCTTTTAAAAGTCTTGCTGAGAACATCTTTGTGGACACAGCTTGTGGGGAAAGGAGGAAGGACGTGGGAGCGTATTTCAGCTCTTGGGATAGAAGAGAAGGGGAGGAACGGCTTTGGTGAAGCGCTGTGCTCCCTCTTGCAAGCCTGCGTTCCAGAAGACTGGGGCAGGCAGCAGTGCTTCCGTGGCTGTGTCGGGGCGCAGCGTGTGACACCAGTTTTGTTTTGTATTTTGAACCATTGGCCTTCCACCCCAGGCCTTTATTCTTTTGGTTTGTATTTGTTTTATCTGCCCCAGAACTTTCAAGGGTTTTCATGTTTTATGAGTTCTCAGCTTCCTGGGGTCCAGCTTCTGATGGCCACTCATGGCTACCTTGAGTGTGCTCCAGGGCACAGCATTTCCACTGGGTCAGGTTGGGTTACTGTGATGTTCCTTTTTATTCCATAGGGCTGTTCTCTTTCATTATTGATTTTTAACCACACAAGTCACACATGAATATATTCCTGTAGTAAATATTTCAAACAGTACCAAAAATGAGTCTCCCTTCACTGTCTCCTCTGTCTCCTCAGGTAACCACTATGACAGTTTCATGTGTAGTCTTCCAGGACTTTGTTCTGTGTATATATTTATATACGGAAATAAGCAATTTTGAGTGTTTTTCTTTTTTGTTTAATCATTTCTTTGGCTTTTTTTTTTTAAAACTAGGTTATATAGTTTTTTTTCTTTAGTGCAGGACTTCTCAGAGACTTTCCCCCCCCGCCCCTGGAAGATTGGCGCTGAGCTAACATCTGTTGCCAATCTTCCTTTTTTGTTTTTTCCCTCCCAAAGCCCCAGTACGTAGTTGTATATCCTAGTTGTAGGTCCTCCATGTGGGATGCCTCCACAGCACGGTTTGATGAGCGGTGTGTAGGTCTGTGCCCAAGATCTGACTTGGCAAACCCTGGGCCACAGAAGCCAAGCACATGAACTTAACCACTCAGCCACAGGGCCGCCCCCCTCTTTGGCATGTTTTTGTGCTCAAAGTTAAACAGGTCCTCAATACCCTACTCAATGTGAAAATAATTGAAAAAGGTAACAGTGGAGGATATTAAGTCCTTCATTTTCCTTAATTTAAAAAAGTCCAAGTATACTGTACCCATGTTAATGATAGTCTAAAAGTAGAGAAGCCCAGAAAGCCCGCCAGCTTCCCGAGACAGCAGTGATTATCTGCTTCCTGTACCCTTATACACACATGCACAGTTTGTGTGTATAATACAACACTTGCTGTCCTCTCTCATTTGTAACGGGTCACTTCTCGCTTTCACAGTGTTTTGTGTGTGTGCTCAGTTGGTTTAATAAATAATCTTGTACTTTCCTACTTCCCAAGATGGAATTTTTAATAAGCTCTGTTGCATTTGGATCTTTTGTAAAGCTGCTTTACTTGCTTTTTGCTTTCAGTCCCCTATACACGCACATGGGTCACGGGTTGGCCGCATGCACGTGGGTTGGGGGTGCTGGCGCCCATCTGCTGATGGATGGCCCCCTGGGTATGCACCTGTTGCAAGCACCTATGTTTAAGGACGTGGCCAAGGTCCAGTTGGCAGTCGGGGGTGAGGGGACAGGCTGTTCTCTGAAGAGGTGGGCCACGCCCTTGTTCTGGCAGATAAGCACAGAATCTGAGACGTTCTCAGGAATAAAAATAACATGTAGGAGAAAGATGCAAGAAGTGTATCTGTTGTGTTTTCCTGCCCTCAAGGGTTGCCTCCTTTAGGAGCAGGCAAAGCTGGGTTCTGTTTTCACCTGTCTCCAGCTTACTGGCTGTGTCTTCTGCTCTCTGATGGTCTGGGAATGGGAGAGCTCTCGAAGCTCCTCTCACTCACTGTGAGTGACCAAAATGCTAGGCTAGTAAATGACCCCTGTGAGTTCACTTTCATTTAGGCCACATTTCTGACTTTCCCCCCAAACTCTAGTTGATCTTAATTTATTTTCTATAAAAAAATACTCTAAATTTACTTTTATTCATATTAGTATATTGTATATGTATATGAAGAAATGTACTGTAATTGAAGGAATGATTATAAAGCAAACACTCATTCACCCATCACCTGTCCTTCCTGGTCATCGTCAGCATTCCAGGAACACTCATGTGTCCCCACATCCTAGCTCTCTCAGAGGTAGCCGCCATCCTGACTGTGCAGTCCTCATCTCCTTGCTTCTGTTGGTAGTTTTATCAGCAGTACATACATCCCTAAACAAACAATATAATCTAGTTTTTCCTATTTTTTTTTAAACCTTTATGGTATTATATTGCGTGTGTAGTTTTGCAGCTTACTTTTTTTGCTTAATATTTTTTCAAAATTCACTTGTGTTCTGGGAAGGTAAAGTTTGTTCGTCTCCATTGCTGGCTAGCACTATTATACGAATATATGACAATTCATCCATGTTACCATTGACAGACATTTGCGTTTGTCCAGTGTTTGGCTGTTTTGAGGAGTGTCATGAACATTCATTCTTCTGTGTGTGTCTTCTGGTGCAGACGTGTACATACTATGAGTAACTTCAATTTTATTAGACAGTACCAAAGTATGCCCTTGCAGTTTATCCTTATGCACACGTTTTATACAGCTGTGATTTAGCTTGGATATTTATTTGATCTTAATTCTTCATGACACCTGCTGTTCTCCAGGCCTCTGCTTTATTCCCAGAAGGAGGTAGATCCATTATTGCTCTGGCTTTAAACTGAGCCTGTGGACTACACTGTGTTACTGTGCTTCCCAAAAGCCTTCTGGAAATATTTGACACTGTCATTAATGCTCTCTGTTACTTCAAAAGTAAAGTCAAATGTCTGATGAGACAAAGCTGCCATCTAGATTTTTTTATGACTCTTTCTTGGCAAAGCTATGTTTGGGGCACAGATCTGAGTGTTGTTTTATTTTGTATTTTGGTCTACTGTCTTTCAAAAATGTCGTTTCCTCTCAGGTTGGCCTTTTGTACAAAGGGGAGATGCGATGGGACAGGAGAGTGGCATGTGACTCCCAGGCAGCCCGAGTGGGAGAGGCCTGTGGTCTGCCATCCTCTTTTCCTCTCCAGAGCAGCATCTTTGGGGGCCAAGAATGAAGCCAGGCCCTTCTCACCCGGCTGGCTTGAAGTGAGACCTTGAACTAGGGTCCTAGGGGCCAAACTGGTGCTGTGCCAGGAGGAGCAGGGGCTGGCTGATAATGTTGGAGCAACGTCTGCGTGGATCCTCTAGGCCAGGGGTCGGCAGACTTTGTGAAGGGCCGGATAGTAAATATTTTAGGTTTTGCGGGCCTAGAGGCAAAATTGAGGATATCATTTAGGTACTTATATAATGAAAGGAAATAAATTGCCACAGACTTTTTATTAACAAAATTCAAAATATAATACTAATCATGGAGTACAATTTTTTGGTAATTCAGGTCCACTAATGAGAAGAGTGGAATTCTTTCCGGGGGGATAACATTTCTCTCTCTCTCTCTTTTTTTTTTTTTGCAAGGAAGTGTTCGCCCTAAGCTAACATCTGTTGCCAGTCTTCCTCTTTTTTTCCCTCTCCCCAAAGCCCCAGTGCATGGTTGTATATCATAGTTATAAGTCCTTCTAGTTCTTCTGTGTGATCCGCTGCCACAGCATGGCAGCTGACATGGGTGGTGTGGTTCTGCCACCTGAAAACGAACCCGGGCTGCCAAGGTGGAGCACGTGGAACTTTAACCACTAGACCATCAGGGCTGGCCCAACATTTCTCTTAATTGGAGTTCAAAGTTAGTATTCCTCACCTCATCATCACCTCAACTGGAAATGTTCATCGGTACAAATCCTTAGCTCACAGCTGCATAAAAGCAGCCGGATTAGGCCTGCGGCCCAGAGATGCCCACCTGTGCTCCAGGCTTGTCTTCTTAGACAGACTGTGGGTTTGGCCCCCACTGTCCCGTGTCAGGATGAAGGTGCCTCCATGCCAGGATGAAGGTCCCTGTAGGGCTCTGGGAATAAAGACTAAGTCAGCCCTCTGAAGGGAGGTGTGTCACATGGTGATGTTTGTGCTAAGCCCCTGGAAGGAAGAGGGAGTGTACCCCCTAGATGATACCAGTGGCTTCTGGGACAGCCCTAGGGGGTGGCACCCAGAGGGATCTGCAGGTACAGAGGAAAAGCATAAACAGGGTGGCATGTTTAGAAATAGTTTGTTGGGTGTGGCTGGAGCTCTTGAGAAAGGTGACAAGACATGAGAAGTTGAATTTTTAATTCTATTAAATTTTAATTTTACTCTAAATATTCCTATGTGGCTAGTGGCTGCCATATTGGTCAGCACAGGTCTGAAAAGAAAAGGGAGCAGTCTTGTGATATCCTCCCCAGGGAGGGCCTCTTTTCCCATGCTGCATGCTGCCCCGGGGCAGTGGCTGCAGCTTGGATGGGGCAGAGGACTCTGAAGAGAGCTGCTGTCGTGAATAAGAGCACGGCTATTAATATAACAGCTCAGGGGATCGAAAGAGACGCTTTTAGAGTGGTTGCAAGCAGTTATTTATTTTCCTCTGAAATATCTGAGACACGTCCCTACAGTCTTGTTTATGTGATAAATTTACTCTCTGAAACCTGTTTTATACACTGAAGGTCAGTTTTAGTCTAGCTCCTCAGAATTAATGAGGTTTGGCCAGACTTAAGTAGTTGTGCAGTTCCTACTTAGGTCTGTATTGGCTGTTAGATTTTTGCCTATGTTTATAGTTTTTACACATTCTAGCCAAAGTTGCAGCTTTTTTCCTTCTCCTGAGCTTGGGTAGGTTGTTTCTAGGGGGAGGGTGTGGGTGGGTGCTAATCCGGTGAGATAGCTCAGCCTGATTGGTGGACACCTTTGGTTTCTGAGTCTCTCAAGTTTTGTTATTTTTTTTGTTTTAAGTTTCCAGTGCTGTTTTTATATATAATTGACTGAAGAGTTTTTCTAGCACTCAGTCTTAGTCATTCTAACTTCTCCTAACCCAGTTTAATCTTAATTACCTATAAATATGCACCATAATGAAGGGTGTGTTTTTGAGTGGGGAGGTAATTGCTTTTCCTTCTTGCAGTTTCAATTAAAAATTACATCTACTGCCTACCTGGCCTTTATTTATACTCTCTTCTTAACAGACTGTAGAAAAGCAATAGTTACTGTTTATCCACTCATTCCTGAGTCAGGAAACAGTACATTCCCTTTAACGACAAAGATAGAATTTCCATATAGTGGCATATATTTTTACAAGACTTTTATACAGTAAATGACTAGGGAGTGGTGTGTCCCACAATATAGCTTGGGAGGAAATATAATGTGTCAGAGTTCAGCGGTGTTGCAAAGCATATTTCATCTGTCATTGGCCTTCCACAGTGAAGTATTTGACTACCTCCAGTTTCCATTTTTCTCAGCACGTTTGAGCCAAAGTCCTGTGGACAGAAGATCGCTCTGTCATCTATGGGAGTGCCAGAAGCTAGAGAGCTAAAATCCAGTTGAGAGAGACAGAATAGATCTCCCTGGCCACTCACTGACTTTTCCAGAATGTCTCCTGCCCTGTGTGGAGCCCCAAATGGCTTCCCAACTGTGGGTCCCCACCAGGTCCCTCACCTTTGGGTAGCCTTTCCTGAATCCACTTCCTGTCTGCCCAGATTCACTGTTCTCACTGTGGCCTGAATGACCTTCCAGTACGGGTCTCATCTCCCCCTGCTAAGAAGGCTTCGGTAGCTGCCTCTCATCTCTGGGCTCAGCAGGGGCACCGTCACCAGGATTTGAGCCCCTGCCAGTCTTTCTAGTCTCATAGTCATTTACTGAGCTGTGGTTTGAGTCAGTCTGTGCCAGGCTCTCTGTTGGGCACTGGGGACACAGTGACAACTTCCTGCCCTTAGAGGAGAGCATTAGAAAAGGTTAAAAAAAGAAGAAGTAGAATTAATTTTACTGATATCTTCTTTAAACTAATATGTCCAAATATTGTTTTAACGTGTGGCACTAACCACATTTCAATGCTCGACAGACTCATGTGGCTAGTAGGTTCCACAGTGGACAGCACGGGTCTCAAGGCAGAGCTGGACAAGTGAAAAAAGCAGGTGTGTACATGATAAGTCCTGGGCTTCTGACTTTTGTCATAGTTCTTTGGTGTTTATTTAGGAGATTGTCTTTTGCTAGATTGTAAACCCTGTGAAGGTATGGGCATTGCCATGTTTTGCCCACCAGGGTATCTCTAATACCCAGCTTAGTACTTGGCAGGTTTAGGTACTCAGTACATTTATCAGATGAACTATTTTTATTTTTTTTAAAGATTGGCACCTGAGCTAACAACTGTTGCCAATCTTTTTTTTTTTTCCTGCTTTATCGCCCCAAATCCCCCCGGTACATAGTTGTATATCTTAGTTGCATGTCCTTGTAGTTGTGTATCAGATGAACTATTGACTAAGCACAGGGTGCTACAGGAAAAGCTGGGATGAGTACCTCACTCATCCGAGAAGGCTTCCAGGAGGAAGAGATGTCTGAAAACCAAGCTGCAGAGTCAGAGCTGAAACTAAGGGATCAAGAGGAGAGGGAGAGCATTCTAAGGAGGGAAGTAGGTATACCGTGCTTGGAGTTAAAGAGAAGGAAGCAGTTGAGTGGGGCACTACAGTAGTTCACTGTGATGGAAGCTTAGGGTACAGGTGAAAGTGGGAAGAAGTCAAGAGGTGAGGCTGGAGAAGCAACAGGGGCAGATCGTGACCAGGTCTTAGGGCTGTGCTGCAGAGTTGAGACGTTATTCTGAGGACATCAGGAAGCTCACCAGCGACCTACGCTGGGAGCAGCCGCTCAGACTTTTGTTGTGTGTTTCTCTCTCCACACCTCCTAGCACATAGAAAGGGCTTAATAAGAATATTGTCTAAGGCCGGCCGGTGGCGCAGCGATTAAGTGGGCACATTCTGCTTCTCTGCGGCCCAGGGTTCACTGCTTCGGATCCCGCGTGTAGACATGGCACCGCTTGGCAAAAGCCATGCTGTGTTAGGTGTCCCACATATAAAGTAGAGGAAGATGGGCATGGATGTTAGCTCAGGGCCAGTCTTCTTCAGCAAAAAGAGGAGGATTGGCAGTAGTTAGCTCAGGGCTGATCTTCCTCAAAAAAAAAAAAAAAAAAGAATATTGTCTGACTTAGGATATTTCTGTAGTGTCTTCTGCTCTCTGTAGGAAGCTTTAGCAAGAGGAGCAGGTTTTACATTTGAATGCGGGTCAGATAACTGTTCTAGCAATTTGGAAGACTGGACAGGGCCAAATTCTCTCAAAGTGCTAGACTGGATGTTGGTTAGATCAAATGTGTTTTTCAATAAGGGCCCTTCACTTGGGCCTTCCAGAGCTTTGATGAGTGCATTGAACGTGTGTCTTTGTATGTGAAAGCTATCCTTTCTGACATGCGGTCAATAAAGCTTCGACAACTAGTGTTTCTGACACAGCCCTGAGCAAATCCTTCTTCTTGCTGGCACTGGCAAAGAAGTCGGTGCATGCATTGCTGGATATTATTTGCTGAGTAACAGATTGGGAAGTAAAAGTTGATGAGACTTTCTGAGAAAGAGAGTTCAATAGTGATTTTCATGGGCTATTTACTGTTTCCAGATCCCTTTTTATGTTTTAAGGGAAGGTCAGGAATGGATTAGAGATGACCTCCTAAGAAAAAGAAGTTTTGACTCTCTTTATCAGTCCTTACCTACTCTTCTCTACAGTATGTCAGAAAATAATGCCTTTTTTATTGTTGTAACCACTGTCAGATGTCTGGTGCCTGGTGATCACTTTACTATTTAAAATTGTTGGCACCAATCATCTGTTTTTAGCATCCAATAAAATAGTCATTGTTGCATTAGGACTAGGACTTACGGTGCTCATATTAAAAATGGATTCAAAAGTTGATTCAGGAAGGCTGGAAGTCCAGAATCTGTTTCTCTTGAGGTGATATGCTCTATTTAAGATGATGTCATTGTAATTTTTTATGATCAAAACTTACAGTGACTAATAACTTATGTTATCGGGTATCTACTGTGTACCAGATATGGGGCTGGGTGCTTCCCTTGCAGTTCTTCATTTAGTCTTTACAGTAACCCTGTGATTGGTGTCACTGTCCCCGTTTACAAATGCTCTCTCCCCCCTGTCGCAACTAAAAGTGACACCCATTGCTCTTCTGTGGTGTTTAATTGGGTTAAAAGGAGAGTTTACCCCTGTATCTGTTGTGAAAGCAGAGGTGTAATTGAGTCGCCAAGTTTGATTGAAGAAATCAACAACAAATCATCGAACAAATATTGTTTGAGCACCTACTGTGTGTCACGATTGTAAGTGCCTTATACTATTACTGTGTCGTGGTTGGTCTATAAATATTTGTTGATGTTAAATAAATGTGTCTACTTAATCATTCAACCTTGCAAAGAAGGGATTGTTCCTCCTGGTTTCTGGAAGAGAGATCTGAGGCTTGGAGAGGAATAGGAACATGACTTATAACACAGGGAACAAGTAGGTTCGTGTTTGGGTCTTTCTGAATCTAGAATGGGTTTACCTTCTCATGACTAGTCCATGCTGCCTCTGGCCAGGCCCGTCTGCTGCTACAAGTTGGCTGTCTTGGTCGGGGAGGGGGGACGTGGCACTCTGCCTCACCATACACCAGTCACAGCTCCTCCTGCTCACGATCCTTTGCTTCTGTCAGCAGAAGGGGCACAGACACCATGGCAGGCTGGCGTATTCCAGAGTATTGCGGGCTCACCGGGAGAACAGAGATTTGGTAGAAGCGGGGTTGGCCCAAGTTAACTCATTTCGCTGTAGAAGGCTCATGTCCAGCAGGTGTTGTGGACCGAAGGAAGAAGGAGCTCACATGCTTCAAGTGGGTGAGGCATGTGCAGAGGCGGTGGCTGTTAGTGACTGCTCAGTCCTCACACCACACTGAGGATTTGTCCCACAGCAGCAGTCCTAGAGTGGCTCTCCGTGGCCACTTGCTGGTCGTTGTGATCCAAGCTCAGCCACACGTTTTATTTAATACATTCTTTATATTTCAGGCTTTGGATGTGGACCGGATGGTTCTTTACAAAATGAAGAAATCCGTGAAAGCAATAAATATCTCTGGGCTGGGTGAGTATGCATTCTTTCCTAGGGGTTTCTTTGTGGGAAACATATTTGCAGTCCTGATGCCACAATATTGATCACCACTGATAAATAATCAACCAAACTCCTTTTTCTGGGAGTGCAAATTCTAGAAGTGAGTTGGGATGTTTAACTTTTAGAAGTGTATTTTGTTGTGCTAATTGTCTGATTCTGGTGTCGGGGTTCATCTTCCACCCCCCCCCCCCCCCCCCCCCCCCACAGTCTCATATTGTGCTTCCTGTTCTGTACAGTGCAGCTGGGTTCCCGCGATAGCTCTGCACGAACCAGCTTTGTCAAACTGATTGTCCAGGACACCAGACTCATTTCTGGGTTTCTTATTTGACTTGTGCTGTTAATCCTGTCAGAATGCCCTTCCCATTTCTCTCTTATCCAATTCTGGTCTGCCTTGTTTGGGGAGAAAATTAATAAATAGAAAAGCATAATCAACTACTCAATATTTTATCTAGACTTATAAATAGGTTTAAGAAAAGAAAACATTGCTACTTTCGACTCAAACATGGCAGGCTGCACATATGTGGCAGATCTACCCACTGCACAAAACTGTACAAGTAATAGAAAATATTCTTTATAAGTCAGTAAGTGACTATACAGTTTCACTCAGAAACAAGAAAGTGGCAGCCTTGGGAGACTAGAAGTTGTGAGGAATCCCAGAGAGATTGGATCAGGGCTGATGGATTGCAGAGAAAAAGGCCAGCCTGTAGAGAGCATACCACTGCTGAGGATGACAGAAACACTGTGGATGCCTGAGGGAGGTGGCCTGGGAGGAGGAGGGGCCCAGGGACTACTCACACAGAAGCAGTCAGGCACTTGATAAGTGTCTCCTTCACCCTGTGATTAGAGGAGAAGGACAAGGAATGTCTTAGGTGGTCGTGGTGTCAGGAGGTATGTGGAACATTCTGGAAGTACATGTCCCATGTAGCCCCCACCCTAGCCTTCTCTCGTCCTCAGTTAAAATAGTGTGAGCACAAGCTCCAGTAGCTGCTTTTGCCTCTCCAAGGAGGGCTGAGTAAGCCAAGATTGTGAAGTCTAGTAGGAAATTCCAACTGCAAACATGATATTATAATCAAGAATTGCCGAGTGTATTTAGAAGCAGATTTAACAAAAAATATCCGTGAACTCTACATTGAAAACTACAAAATGCTGCTGACAGAAATTAAAGAAGACCTAGATAAATGGAGGGATATATGATGGATGTGGGTTGAAAACTCAATATTGTTAAGATGTCACTTCTTCACAAGTTGATCTCAAGATTCGCCACAATCCTAATCAGAATTCCAGCTGAGGAAATTGACAAGCTGATTCTAAAATTGTATGGAAATGCACAGAACGTAGAATATCCAAAGCAATCTTGAAAAATAAATGAGTTTGAGAAAGAACTGTCTGACTTCAAGTCTTGTAAAACTATGGTAATCAAGACTCTGTGGTACTGGTGTAAGAGCCAACAAATAGATCAGTGGAACAAAACAAAAGCATCTAGAAACAGACCAACATTTAAATGTTTTTTTTTTTTAATTTTTCTGCAAAGTTGCCAAGACAATTCAATGGGGAAAGGAAAGCGTTTTCAAAAAATGGTGCTGAAACAACTGAATGTCAGCATGGGAACAAAGGAACCATGGCCCTCTCTCCATAAAACTTCCATAAAACACCTTCCATAAAACTTAACTTGAATTGGATCATAGATTTAAATGTAAAAACTGAAACTCTAAAACTTCTTGAAGAACACCTAGGAGAGAGTATCTCTGCAACCCGGGGTAGGCTGAGTTTTCTTAAACAGGACACAGAAAGCAGTACACCTAGAAAAAATCAATAAATTAAACGTCATCAAAATAAAAACCTTCTGCTTATTCAAAGATACTATTAAGAATAATAGCCTAACATTTGAAGAGCCCCCAAATCAAGAAACTGAAGAACTTACACTTGAGGAAACCGAATTAATAGGGTAATCAGAACACGACTTTAATATAAGAGCATATGATTAACATCCTTAAAGGGGCAAAGGAGATTATTAAAAATTTACTGAAATGGAGGAAGGTACTAGTAAAAAAAGAACCAGTGAAAGGCTTGGAAATAAAAAAAATATTGTAGAAATAAAAACTAAAATTTGCTAAATTGCCAGATAGGAAGAGGTAATTAGTGAGGCCCCAAGCTACATAAATACAACACAAGAAGTTAAAGGAGTGGACGGTATAAAATAAAAAATAAGAGCCGCAGAGAGTAGATCCAGAGAAGTCAACAGCAGCATCCACCTGAAAGGAGTTCCAGAAGAGGGAAAAGAGAATGGAAAAGGGGAAATTTTGGAAAAATAGTAGCTGAAAAATTCCCAGAACTAAATATTTAAGATGTCAGATTGAGAAAGTCCTCTGAATTCTAAGCGGAGTAAATTATATATGTATATGTCTGTGTGTGTGTATATATATACATATACACACACACACTCACACAAAGGTGTGTATTTATATATGTGTGTATATACGGACATGTATATATATATGTATGGGTGTATATGTGTGCATATCTCAAGACATGTCCTATCTTGCCATCAGGGATAAAGAAGAAATTTAAAAATTACCAAGCAGAGGGAAAGCAAATATATGGGAAATACGATTTGGGGGAAATATGCTACAAAATGTTTGTTTTAGAGTTTTGACTTTATAGATATTGTTCCTTCTTTTATTTTGCATATTTTATATATTATAATCATATTGATGTTAAAATGGTTAGACAGACATTAAGTTGTTTATAAGTGCCAAATGAATGTGAAATAAGTTCAGGAAAGCAAAGAAGCGATGGGACTTAAGTTGTTCTTGACTGAGCTAGTTTGTAACTATGTTTGAAAACTTTTTGGACCTGGAGCTTATGGTGCTACCTGTGTGCCCTGAAGCAAATCATTTAGTGTCTTTTAGCCCTGGTTTCCGTGTTTCTAAACTAATCCCTTTACGTTAAAATGTGTATCAGTGGTTCTTAACCAGGGCGATTTTGTCCCCCCACCGCCCCTGCCATTTGGTTATTAACAACTGAGGGGGAGGTGTGTGTGTGCATGTGCGTGCTATTGGCACCTAAGTGTGTGTGTGTGGGTGTGCGTGTGCATGCATGCTATTGGCACCTAATGCTTAGAAGGCCAGGGATGCTGCTGAAGATCCTATGATGTGCAGGATAGCCCCCAACAAAGAATTACTTGGCTCCAAATGTCAGTAATGCCAAGGCTGAAAAACCTTCATCTAGATGTTCTTCAAAGTCCTCTACAATTTTTAAAAAATAAACAAAATAGAAAAATCACCACCATTCCTAGCTTGCCAGTACATGAATATTGATTGATCAATTACGTAACAACTACTGATTTTATGAAAGAAGGAAATAGAGTTGGTTTTCAGTGACTGACACCTAACTGGAAATAAATGAATGTAGGGAAATCATTATTTTATTTTTATTTAAAAGTAATCAACAAAGGAAAGAGTGTAAAACTTTCTCCACTTAATACAGCACCGAGATTTGTTGAAACATATTCAAGAAGGTGGTCACCTGCCTCCGGCTCCTTTCCTGGATAAAGTGAGGGTGCATGGAGGAATAATGACCGTTTTTATGTTCTTGAACTCTTCCTGTGTACTGTGTGCTTTGCATACATTATGCTCATCTTCACAACAAACTCTTCTCAATTTACAAACGAGGACCTTGAGATCAGAGGGTAAAAGTGTTCCCAGGATGCTCCTGGAGCTTGGCTTCCTGCTGGCCCAGGGTTGTGTTCAGTGGCCGCTCTGCTGCGAGGTCCCCACGTGTCTTCAGTGTGTCTGATGCACTGACCGACTATCTTCAAGGCTTCAAAAAGTCACTTGGAGATGGACTCTCAGTTTTGCTGACGAATATTGGATTTCAAAAAATATCTTAAGAGATTTCTTTTTTTTGCTTTGTTCACCTGGGCTTTTGAGTTTATAATATAAGGCTAGTGTCTAAAAGGGATATTTTATGTTCTGATGAGGGTCAAAAGTGATTTTAAAGTCATGTTGAAAAGGCTGTTCTGATCAGAAGTAAAAGTGAAGTAATGTGCTTCTTGTGCAGACGTTGGCTACATGACTGCTTCTGGTCTTGAGGAGGGACTTGGTGTCTTTGAGGCTAGCCCAGCGCCAGCACTGTAGCTTTCCGACAAACAAGCCTCCGAAGGGAGAAGGTGTGAGCACTGTGGTGTCAGGAAGCTGGCCTTTAGGGTTAGCAGCACTTGCATCTAATCTGCCTTTCCGACGTGTTGCGAGGCACGTGCCTTAAACCTTACTCGTTACCCACCCCAGAGCATTTTTTACAATACAACCCAGTCGCTTCTTTGCCCAAAAACTCTGCAGTTTCTCTTTGTCCACATTGGCATTCATGAAGGCGAGTTCTAGAGCCTGGGAGAGATGGGGAAGGCCTCTGTGGGCTCTAGAATTTTAGGGAAATTGGGCTAAAGCACAGGTACACAGGTTTCTCTTCCTGCAGGACTAGCCAGAGCTTTTAGTATGCTAATGTGTGTTGTGAGAGGAATAGTCTTAATCTTTTCCAAACTTATTTGCCTCTGAAACTGCCACTGCCTGCTTTAATCACCCCCAGCATCAGCCTCAGGTTAGTAAGCACTGCGAACCATCAGATGTAGCCCCAGCTCCTTGCTGCACCTGGACCCAGGCTACCCGTCTAGAGGTCCCTCTCAGCTCTGTGTGCTCTTCTTTGAAATATCTTGCAGCTTTCCTCAGAGTGCCACATGTTGTGCCTTCTCCCCTCTGCACATGCTCTTCTGTCTGCTTGAAATGGCATTTTACCACATTTATCGGAGGAAACAACCTTAAGGAAGTTGAGAGGTTTGTTCTGGAATTTTGACACAGCTCTTTGGGCACCAGCCTGTGTCCTTTCTGAGGAACCACACATACAGCAGGCTGACCGCTAGCCTGACCTTGCAGGGGGTCTTCTGTTTTTGTCGTCTTTTACCCATCTATTATATCATGCCAAGTTTGAGTTATTATAAGGCCATGAGTCTGAATTTTTTTTTAAAGCCAGAATACTGATCCTGAAGTCTTTATTTCAGAACAAGTGTTGTCTACTTCAAAGAAGTCACCTGAGGAAACCCTGTTCCTTTTCCCGTGATGTTGCTGACATCGTTCACAGCATTTTTGAAACTGTTCTCAAGAACTGCTTTAACTAGCATGTTCTTTTGGATATATTTAGTAGAGGAGTCTAAGGATATATTAAAGTTTTTTCAAACTAGGCGTCAGAAATGAGTGAGGTGTATTCACTCAGGGATGAAGCCTCTGGCGACCACAGTTGGTTAGACGCGGTATGATTATACAGTTGTTCTGGCTCTGAAGGAAGTTAGTTCCGAGAGGAGTTTCCCACAGTGGTTGGATCATTAGTGTTTAACGCCCCATGGCCGCTGCTGGCGTAGGGAGAGCACTCGTTTTATGTATGATTAAAAGAATAGCAAAAATAATTTAATATTTTTTCCTTGTACTCCCATATACCTTTTCCTGCTTCCTGTGCTTTAATTTCTGTGAGATGGAGACTTTTCTACCTCCTCTTCTGGTTTGTCATGGGCTGGCACCATCTGACCTCTAACTGATCTGCAGTTCTCCCCAGTTTCTCTCTGCTCCAGGCTGACTGATGGCTCCCTGCTTCGTGAGCATGTCGTGACTATTATCTGTGTCTTTGCACACTGTCTCCCACCCAGACGCACCGCTGGGCTGTACACATGTTCCTCCTGTCCCAGGTACCTGCTCACCCTTCCCCATCCATCTCCATCAAGCTGAGACTTGATACAGCTTTAGCCTTCTTTGACTGTCTTGTATTAGTCTTCTATGGCTGCGGTAACAAATTACCACAAATGGACTGCCTTAAATGGCACAAATTATCTTGCAGCTCTGGAACTCAAAAGTCTGCCTGGTCTCACTGGGCTAAAACCAAGGTGTTGGCCAAGTTCCTTCCTGGAGGCAAGGAGGTTCCTTGCCTTTTCCAGCTTCTAGAGGCTGCCAGCATTCCTTGGTTTGTGGCCTCCTGCTGTCTTCAAACCCAGCTCTGTGCGGTGGGATCTTTCTCTCACTACGTCACTCTGACGTTGTCTTGATCTACATGCGCTGCCGTAACAAAATGCCACAGACTGGGTGGCGTAAACCACAGACTTTTGTCTCTCATAGTTCTGGGGCTAGAAGTCCAAGATCAGAGTGCCAGCAGGTTCAAGTTCTGATGAAGGCTCTCTCCCTGGCTTGCAGACAGCCACCTTTTCACTGTATCCTCATGTGGTGGAGAGAGAGCAAGAGCGAGTATGAGTGAGAGAGAGCATGCCCATGCAAGTGAGCATGCTCTCTGGTGTCCCTTTTTATAAGGACGCTGATCCCATCATGAGGTCCCCATCCTCTTCACCTCATCTAACCTAATCACCTCCCAAAGGCCTCACCTCCAAATACCATCACGTTGGGGGTTATGGTTTTAACATAGGTATTTTGAGGGGACACAATTCAGTCCAGAGCAGACACTGACTCTTCTCTTCTACATTCCTTCCTCTTTCACATTTAAGGAACCTGTGATCACTTTGGGCCCAGTCAGATGATCCAGTATAGTCTCCCCATCCCAAGTTCAGCTGATTAGCAACTTTAATTCCATCTACGGCCTCAGTTCCCCTTTGCCAGCCAGCATAACCTTTTCACAGGTGGAAGGAATCAGGATGCGGTCATCTTTGGGGAGGAGGGAACTTGATTCTACCACACCTCCCCTCTGAATTCTGAGTTTTGAGATTGAATCAGTTTTGACTCTTCTCTTTAGCCATAAATGAAGGAATACCTAATAACGCAGGTACTATTCACTCTGTATATGTTGCTGATTATTGTTTTCTAATAGTTTTATGTCTGTTGATCTTTGCTCCTCAATTAGATGGCAGGCCTTTGAGGTAAGTGACTAATTTTGGGAGGCAGTGTAGTTTAGGATAAAGAACACATAGGTATTAGAATCCAAGAAGTCTGGAGTAAAAGCTAATGTGCCACTCAAAAAGTCTGTGACATTAGGAAAGTTATTTAATCTTTCTGAGCCTCAGTTTCCTCATATGTAAAACCGGAATATTAATATTTCATAGGATTGTTAGTGAAGATTAACTGAGGCAACATGAAAAAGTGACAGGTTTGGTTCTAGACACATGGTGAGCAAGACGGCTGCAAATAGACGTCCTGTGTGTTCCTTGCAGTGGCTAGCACAGAGGTCGGCAGATACATGGCTGGTGCCTGCTAAATATTCGTTTGTATGTTAGCATGTTTCTGCCGTAAGTTCTTAGACTGTCCTCTTAGTGTAGGAGAGATAAACTTATAATTTTAGAAGTAAGCAGTGTATATTCTGGCAGACTATCCTCTGCTGTGTGACGATTTATATGGATTTATGTGGAAGGGGGATTTGAGATGCCTTAGAGCAGCCAGCTGTGTTTTTACAGCCTGCAAGCTAAGAACGGTTTCTGCCATCTTACCACGCATCTACATGATGACCTCAGTATTGCCTCTTGGCCTGCAAAGCATTTAATATTTACTCTCTGGCTTTTTAGGAAAAAGTCTGCCAACCCCTGCTTTAGAGTAGTTGTTCTGAAACATCAGAGTGCCCCAGAATCCCTTGGAGGTCTTTTTAAAACACGGATTGCTGGGCGCCAGGCAGAGTTTCTGGTTCAGCAGATGCAGGATGGAGCCTGAGTATTTGCTAATTGGCTAAGTTCCCAGATGATGCTGAAGCTGCTGGTCTTTGAGAACACTACCTTAGACACCACCCTGCCCCTCTGTCCCCGCCTTTAAACCCTTGACTGGGCCAGAAGGGTTTCAGTATGTCCCTGTATATGCAGAACAATAGTTTCCTTACACAATAGCAAGTATATTATGTTTGCCTCCTGTTTTCAAAAGGATGATAACCCAGCTAGATGTATTTTCTGGAACGCCTTGTGTACAGGTTTGCAAAAGCAACTATTAGAATGATTTGTTGAGAAACTGTGTCTACAATAATTTTTCCCACTCATAAGAGGCCTGCTGTCTGACCTCTTTAAAAAAAAAAAGACCCACTTCATATTTATTCTAAAACTTAGTCTAAAATTTCCCAAGCTCCGCTTCAGCCCAAAGGTGCTTTTTCCTCCACTGGAAAGTTGAAGCTAACATTTTTCAGCTATGTTTGACATATCAGTGGGTGGAAAAATTCATCTTTATCAAGAAGAAAGCAGCAAAAGACTTTCAGTTTCACTTCTGTAGAATTTCTGTCTTGAAGACTGGTGGAACTGTTCTTACTAAGAGTGGGATATCACTTCTTTACCCTTAATCTGCATGTGCTAGAGAAATTGTCACATCCTTAAAATGAAAAATACGAAGAAAGGAACATTAACTCTTCCCTCAAACCCTTCCTTCCACCTTGCCATCTTCCACCTACAAAAGAAAATGAGAATTCAACAACTTTATGTTTCTCCCCATTAATTGCAGTGTTGATTAGAATATGGCTATTAAATTAATACAAAGCTTAAAATTATTATAGAGAGGGGGCCAGTCCAGTGGTGTAGTGGTTAAGTTTGTGTGCTCTGCTTCAGCAGCCCTGAGTTCGCAGGTTTGGATCCCAGGAGCAGACCTAGACACTGCTCATCAAGCTGTGCTGTGGTGGCATCCCATATACAAAATAGAGAAAGATTGGAACAGATGTTAGCTCAGGGACAATCTTCCTCACCAAAAAAAAAGCAAAGAATTGTTTCTATTATAGATATCATAAAGCAGTTCAAAAGAAATATGTGAAATGAAGCTTCATTGTGCTTTAAGAAGGTACTATATCTGGAATGATTTTCTGTCTGTTTCATGAGAAAATAACTAAGTCATAATAATCCTCAGTGTTTCTCAAGAATACAGTGAAACTGGTATTCTCCTCCTTTGTTGTGGCATTGAAAATTGGTGCATGGAGTTTTCGGAAAGCAGTTTGGCAGCGCATCTCAAAAAAAATAAAAACCTTTATATGGGAAGATGCAGAAAGATGCTAATTGCTTATCATGGTGAAAACTGAAAGCCCCCATAACTAAATTAGGATATAGCTAGTTGATGGCATTGTGATTATGCAGGAAATGAGAAGAAATGCTTATGATGAAATCTTCAGATTTAAAATTCAGGATATAAAAATATATGTATGTCCTATCTGATAAAAAAAAAGTGGGAGATTATAACAGATGATCAAAAAAGTACATCTATATTGATGTCTATAAACTCGAGAGTGGAAACATATTAACAATAATAAAAATTTGACACTCATGAAGTGTTTATTATAGGCCAAGCACTGTGCTGAATAAATACTTTACATAAATTTAATCCTCACAACAACTCTGAGTTAGGTACAATCAGTAACTCCGTTTACAGAGGAGGTCATGAGGCACAGAGTAGTGATTTATGCAGGCTTATATAGCTACGGTTAGAGGAGCTGAGATTCATGTCCAGATCAGCTTCCCAGTCTCTGCTTTGACGATGGCACCACTGCCTGGTGCACAGGCAAGGTGTGGATGCGGGGGCACAGCAGAGGGAAACCAGACAGTGCTGTGGGAACATCCTGGATATTACACAGCCGTCATAGCGATCCTACTGAGAAAACTCTAGGTGGTTTTGGTTGATCACAAATTTAATAGTAGCCAGTAGATGACAAGTGTGCTCAAAGTGAGTCACAGGGAACCTTAGGGAAGTATGTAGTGCTTCTAAAAAAGAAGGTAGTTGTCCCATTATTGAACTGTAGGAGTGGCATTTTAAGAGGAACCTCAAAATCTTAAGAGCTGAAAACCTCATTGTAGGAGGGACATTGGAAAGACCCAGGACCTCTTAGTTTGGGGAGGGTGGGAGAAGGCATATCTGAAGGCTTTCTCTGGGATGAGGAAGTAAGACATACTATCTGTTCCTCTCTAGCGGGTGGTTTCATGAGAGCAGGTTTTGACTTAAATATGAGGGAGAAGTTAGCTGGGTGGGCAGCCCCAGTGGTGAGCTGGTCCTTGGAAGGGTTCCAGCAGAGGGTTGGGGTGGCCCTTTGTCTCTAAGGAAGTTGTAGGGGGTGGTGGAGATGTGGATGCTAAGACTTTGAGATGTCTTCCAGTTACAGCACTCTAAGATTCTAGTTATCTGTTCTCTGCTGGCTAAGAATGATGATTGGGGGGCTGGCCCCATGGCCAGTGGTTAAGTTTGCACGCCCTGCTGTGGCAGCCCAGGGTTTCACTGGTTCGGATCCTGGGTGCAGACATGGCACCACTCGTCAGGCCACGTTGAGACAGTGTCTCACATGCCACAACTAGAAGGACCCAAAACTAAAATATATTTACAACTATGTACTGCGGGGATTTGGGGAGAAAAAAGCAGAAAAAAAAAAAAAGATTGGCAACAGTTGTAAGCTCAGGTGCCAATCTTTAAAACAAAAAAAAGAAGAATGCTTGAGAGCTGGCCCGGTGATGTAGTGGTTAAGTTTGCGCACTGCACGTTGGCAGCCCAGGTTTTGCAGGTTCAGATCCCAGGTGCAGACTTAGACGTCGCTCATCAAGCCATGCGGTGGCAGCTTCCCACACATAAAATAGAGGAAGGTGGCCACAGGTGGTAGCTCAGTGACAGTCATCTTCCTCAAGCAAAAAGAGAAAGATTGGCAACGGCTATTAGCTCAGGGCCAATCTTCTCACCAAAAAAAGAATAATGATTGGAATTTAGTGGGGTAAATTGTGGAATCCTGTCAGCAGTAATCAACATATTAATCTTGGAAGGATAGCAAATCTGAAGGAATGCTAAGATTTGTGACTTAAAGTCCCGAGTAGTAACATGAATCATGCTTAGGGTCATCATATTGATTTGGTAGAGGATTTAAGCTCCTTTAGGGTAGGGCATTTTCACCTTGTCTCTTGGGTCTGTGGACAGGCTTAAGGAGTCTGTGCATCCCAAAAATTGTATGAAAAATTAGGTAATGATATGTTTTTCTGGAGAGATAATCCAAAATATTTTTCTGAGTTTTATTGGTGTCTGTGAGAACCACTGATCTAGCCAAACCCCCATGTTTTACAGATGTGGATACCATCACAGGGTTGGCTGTTTGCCTTACTTACTGTCAAACATTGACTGCATTATTCAGCAGACATCTCTGGACCTGTTTCCTCATCTGTAAAATCCCACAGAGCTGTCATAAAGATGAGAAGTTGTGTATATGTGTAGATAAAATCTCTCCTGCGTGAATGGTAGCTGTTGTTATGAGGCTTGGGAGACCGTTGATTTTCCAGGAGCTACTTGTCCTTGAGGGATGAGGACCCCGGGAACCTCATCATTCCATGGGAGTCGTCTTCTCTCCTAGTCCACTGTGCTCTCCTTAGAGGCAGAGTGGGGGGCATCTGGTGAGCATCAGTAAGCAATGGGAATTGTATCCCTCAGGTATAAGGAGGTAAAAACAAAGGGGGAAAAAGGCCGAAAGCAATTTGTGTGGCAAAATGCACGTTCTGTAATGTAGCTGACCAAATTGCCAACCGAGGGCATCTGTATAATTGAAAGTAAAGTTTCTAACAGCTGGTCGTCCACATTCAACAAATGTTGCTTCACCTCCCTTCTTTGCACACCAGACACCTGGGACTGCAGGCTGAAGGACAGCCCTGCCCGTTCTTTAGCAAGGTCTCTGTCTCCTTTGCTGATTTGGTCCCAGAGCGCCCAGGGGTGGAAAGTAGCTCTTTGGATAAAGAGAGTCTGGGGTGAGGCAAGCAGCTGGCGGCTCCATTTTAGTCTCATCCTATCCTGGATTCTGAAGGAGGAAACTCCTGTCAGTTCACCTCTGAGAAGCCTTTCCTGTCACCAGCCCCAGAAAATTCCCTCCTTTCCTCATATAGTGCTGTATCCTATGGTGCTGTATTTCTGCCCCCGTAATGTGTACCACAATGGAGTGTTGTTGCATGTTTATCTTTGTCTTGCTAAATTGTGTGTTGACAGGTACCAAGCTTTATTCATCTTTATCCCCTCCAAATTTACCTTTTTAAAATACAGATCTTAGCATGTCACTTTACAACATTTTAGGGGCCCCCCATTACCTGGGATGAAGTCCTTCATCTGGCCCCTGCCTACCTTTCTACCCTCATCTTCTGCTGCCTCTCCCTGTGCGCTGCCGTACCAGGCACCCTGAATTCCCAGTGTTACTCTCTGCCTCACCCCTGTCTTTGCACCGAATTGATTAGTGTGTGGGTCTTTCTCTCTTATTGGAGATTTGTTCCTTGAAGGCAGAGGATCTGCTTCATGAATCTTTGTATTCATTAGTGCCCACTGCATAATAGGCTTTCACCATGATTGGACTTTATCCTTTAGTATCCGGAATGTTCTTGACTGGTAGTGGGTATTTGGGAAATATAGAATGCATAAATAAAAGTGAATGTTGATATGTCTTCTGTACTCTGAGCCTGTAATCTAAAGGGACGGAAAGGAGCAACACAAAAGAGACATCATCTGGTAGCTCAGTCTCAATTGTTCATACTCTCCTTTCCTTCCAAGTGTAGGGCTGTGAGCAGGAGAAGTTTCACATGGAGATTATTGGGCTGGTGGTAAGTTATTCACACAGACTTCCAGCTGTCGTTTATGGTCATTAATGTCAGGCAGGATCAAAGAATATGAGGTGATCACAGACAAAGGTTTTCATATTTTACTAGTCAACCCACACCTTGACCTTATTAACTCCATTGCTAGCTGCCTATTCTAGACATAACCAGCTTAGATACTTCCTGTGACAACATCCGTGAGGACTGGCAGTTCCCAAAGGTCAGAGGAGACACCTCAGGAAAGACTTAATGGAAATGAGTTTTGAATGAAGTTTTGAAAGTAGAAAGAGCACAGTGTATTGGAGAAAGTAGAGGAAATGGCAGGTGATGAACTCCAGGAGAGAGGCTGTCTTTCCGTTTGCTTGGCCTGAGTGTGGGCTCAGATGGGTTGTAAAATAGGAAGGGTGTTCTCATCAAACCCTTTTCAGTTGAAGGTACTTGCGTCTTGTCAGAGATGATACAGGTTCTTAGGTTCCAAAGGCTGTCTCTATCTTGTCAGCTTGTCCACGAGAAACTTGAGAGGAGAAAGACAGATTATAACGTTCTGAATAGGCTCAGGCACAGAGAACCAAAATAATCTAGCCATTGTAGCTGACACTTCAGATTTATTTATTTATTCTTTATGTTGTTTTCTGATTACGAAGATAATATGAGCTTAGTTTGGAAAATTTAGAAAATTCATAAAAGCAGTAGAACACAGTCGCGGCCCCGAGCAGGTCCCACTCTCTTGGTGATGGCAGAGGCTGTGGTGTGCTCTTGGTCTGAGGCCTGCCCCCAGCTGCGGCTGCAGGTCAGAGCTGCCACCCTGGGCCGGGTATTCACACTTGTACAGTCTGTTCCCTCGTCTGTAAAATGCCCATTCGAAGAGGAATACAGTGTCACACAGCAAGCACTTGGCCTGGTACCTGGTGTATACTAGCCACAATTATTGAGTACTTGCCATTTTTACCAGCACCTTAGCATTTTGATGTATTTTCCTTTCAGCGTCTTCTGTACATTTTTTTTTTTTTTAAAGATTGGCACCTGAGCTAATATCTGTTGCCAGTCTTTTTTTTCTTCTTCTTTTTCTTCTTCTCCCCAAAGCCCCCCAGTACATAGTTGTATATTCTAGTTATAGGTCCTAGTTCTGCCACGTGGGATGCCGCCTCACCATGGCTTGATGAGTGGTGCTAGGTCTGTGCCCAGGATCTGAACCAGCAAAACCCTGGGCCACCGAAGTGGAGCATGTGAACTTAGCCATGGGGTTGTCCCCTCTTCTCTATATTTTTTACAAAATTGAGACTAAATATACAGTTTTGTGTCCTGCCTTTTTTTAACTGGCATCCTATCCTGACCATATTCCTACATCATGGTTTTTAAAGCCTACATGATTTTCCATTTGGTAGATAGACTATTGTGTACCCATTTCTATCTCGTTGGAGCTTTCTACATTTCCAGTTTTCACTTTTCATAAATTGTTCTGTACACACATCTCTGATCACTTTATTTCCTTAGGATAGATTTCTAAAAGTAGGATTATTGGATGGCAAAAATGTTTTTAAGACTTTTGATGCAGATTACCAAATTGTGAGATGAAGGATTTTTATCTGGGATGACTCTAGAAATAAAGTTCTAAAAATGGTTTTCTCTCATGGGATGTTCATAGAGTAGAGATCCTGTTAAGAAATGGGGATTATCTTTGACTTTAAGAAATTGCTTTCCCATGAGCTTGTGTGCCACACGTTAGATCTGAAACCAGGCAATATGTTGAGCCGACAGCTTGAAGGGAAATGGTCTTCTTTAGGTTGAGTTGTGCAGATTATCCTAACATTAATGTTGTGGCTCACATTTGAATGTTAGTCACCATGTCGTCTAGGAGTGTCTTTATAAAGCTGCTACTGCAGAGAATATGTCTCTTCCCAAATGCACCCTTGGCGGAGCTCTCTGCCTGGATGGTTGGTATGTGCGGTGTCAGCAGTTAGTTTGCCTTGGCTTGACCCCTAAGTGGCCAGCAGTCTGGCCAGGAGCAGGTGGTTGGAGGGTTCTAGTCAGAGAGAGCACTGAGGCTGAGGCTGGGCCATCAGGCTGCCCACTCCCTCCCTTTCCCATTTCTCTCTTGTTGTTTGGGTTACCGGTGCATGTGCTTGGCTGGAGGATTGTAACACATTTGTGTTAGCCTAGAGCTGAGAATAGTGACTATGTGATGAGCAAATGAAGAAACAGTTCCTAGCGTGTTCAGAAGAACATTGGAGGACTGGATGTCAGGAAACCTGAGTTCTTGTTCCAGCTCTGCTCCAGACTAGCTCTGTGAACTTGAGCAAGTCAGCTCCCTCTCTGAGCTTTGGTTTCCTTGTCTGTGAAGAGAGGACTCTAGACCAGGTTCCCCTTCAGGATCCTTTGGACTGAAAAGACCCAGTAGTGGGCATGGATGGCCCTGAGGAGGGTGGGACAGTCAGGCCTGTGATGGTTTTGAGAGTCGAAAGCTGTGTGCGGGCAGGGGCTTTAAAACTGAGAAAGCGTTCACAGCCTTGGAACACACAGGACTTCGTGATGTTCCCCTGGGGTTGATACCTTCCTTCTCCTGCTGCTTCTATTTGGGAATTCCTACCCTGGGAGCCCCAGCTCAAATGTCCCTGTATGGAGGTCTCTGAACCCTCAATGCCCAGCACACTGCCGGCCATCAGTGTATGGACTGATGTATCTTTCCCTAGACATTGATCACACTTGTCTTCGTGTCCCACTCCCACATACCGTCACATCCTGTTGTGGAGCTAATATGAGTGAAATGTTTGAGAGGAAGTGAAGGTGGTTGAAGGTGATTTGGCCACGGGACCCTCCTTGTCCTTTGGCAGCACTGCGTTGGTGGCTTGCTTTCCCACTGTGCTCTGGCCTGTTGTTGAGTAGGAGTAAGGGGCTGCCTTTCGTTCTTTATGGATGCAACAAGTTTGGGTTGAACTACATGCACTGGGCCTGATCCTTGATAGCAATTTTTAAAATAACAAAATCAAGTAAACTAGAAAGCATACAACAAAACCCATCCTTTACCTCTAAATTCAGTATATGCACATTCTTGCTGGCCTCATAATAGATTTTTCTGTGAGAATCTCTCATTTCATCCCTTCGAATGGATTGGTGGAAAGCATGACTTTTGTGCAGTAAGGTGTGGAAAATGGGAGGGCTGCTGGGTTAAAATTGAGAAGAAATGTGGTCTTGTCTGCTGTAGTCTCAGTGACTTAGATTCTCATTTTCCTAAGTCCCTCCCATGTCAAAGAATCTTGGACCTGGACCATTAATGAGAACCACAGTTAAAGATATATTTGAACAGGGAGGAAGTGGGAGAGTGAGCTCTTTTTAGAAGAACAGCTTTCACAATTCTGTAAATAAAAGCTGATAGACCCAGTTTGGGTTCTTTCCAGAAACTTTATTCCCAAGCTATTTATTTTAGGTTCCTATTTTAAATTTGTTTTTGGCAAAAGAGAAATAAAGGCAGTCAACTAGTTTCTATTCTCTAGTAGGAAAATCTCAAACTTTGGGCGATCTGGAGCTGTAGGTCAGTCAGTTAATAGGTATTTATGGAGGGTTTATTGTTCTTACAGTGGGTGCCAAGCTAGGTATTAAGGGAAGATACGGAGAGCCACAGGGCTATGGTCTTTATCAGGAACCTTCAAATTTGTTTGCAAGAAGAGAAATTTGTGTTAAAAACTACAACTAGGTCAGCATGAAGAGGTTCCCACTGACCTAAGCTGGGACAATTTGAACATCAGAAAATAATGATTGCAGTGGATCAAAACACTTTGAATATAAATACATGATGATGTATGTACGTGATGGTGATGATGATGATGAGCTGAAAACTCACTGATCACCCTTGGGGTTGCTGAGATCAACACATTATTTTAAAGATTTGTGAGGGAAAGTTTTTTTTTCTTTTCTTTTTTAAACATAGCCTATACCGGGCGGTCAGTTGAGAAGCCCAGAAGGAAGGATGGTAGGAAGTGCCTCCATACTTCTTGATGCTGGAACGTGAAGGCTTGCTGTCTGTTTCTCCTCTGTGTCAGTTTGGTCGACCACCAGTGAAGAAAAGGCAGGTTCCTCTCTCCCACAGGTGACCCCGGGCTGGGAGGCAGCCTGTGTGTTGAGCAGAGGGTGGATTTGACCCCTGCCTCACTTCTTACCAAATCATATAATCTCTCTGAACTCCACTTTATTGAAAAGAATATAGGGATGATAACACCTCATCTTGTTATCAGGTTACATTGAACAAAAGGCTTAAAGGCCACCTAATAGGCATTTACTAAAAGCGAATTCCCTCCCCTGCCCTGTGGGTTCACTTAGAGCAGCTGTGAGGGTCCAGACACCTTTTTTCTTTGAGTTCATAATAGTTTACATCATTGTGAAATTTCCTTTGTACATTATTTCTTGTCTGTCACCACATAGGTGCTCCCTTTCACCCCCTGTGCCCACCCCCCACTCCCCTTCACCTAGTAACCACTGAACTGTTTTCTTTGTCTGTGGGTTTGTTCATATTCCACATATGAGTGAAATCATCTGGTGTTTGTCTTTCTTAGTCTGGCTTATTTCACTAAGCATAATTCCCTCCAGGTCCATCCATGTTGTTGCAAATGGGATAATTTTGTCTTTTTTTCTGGCTGAGTAGTATTCCATTGTATATATATACCATATCTTCTTTATCCAATCATTGGTTGATGGGCACTTGGATTGTTTCCATGTCCTGGCCATTGTGAATAGTGCTGCAGTGAACATAGGGATGCATATGCTACTGTGGAGTGTTGATTTCATGTTGTTTGTGTAGATACCCAGTAGTGGGATAGTTGGGTCATATGGTAGTTCTATTTTTAGTTTTTTGAGGAATCTCCATACTGTTTTCCATAGTGGCTGCACCAGTTTGCATTTCTACCAGCAGTGTATCAGGGTTCCCTTCTCTCCACACCCTCTCCAACATTTGTTATTTTTAGTCAGTGATTATAGCCATTTTAACAGGTTGTAAGCTGGTATCTTAGTATAGTTTTGATTTGCATTTCCCTGATGATTAGTGATGTTGAACATCTTTTCATGTGTTTATTGGCCATCTGTATATCTTCTTTGGAAAAATGTCTGTTCATATCCTCTGCCCAGTTTTTGATCGGATTGTTGTTTTTGTTCAGTTTGAGTTCCTTATATATTATTATATAATATGTATTATATATTATAATATTATTATATATTATTATTTTATATATATTATATATATTATATTTTATATAGATATATATAGATATATAGATATAGAGATATATATATATATATAAGGAGATTAACCCCTTATCAGATACATGATTTGCAAAAATTTTCTCCCAGTTGGTGGGTTGTCTTTTGGTTTTGATCATAGTTTCTTTTGTCTTGCAGAAGCTCTTTAGTATGATGAACTCCCACTTGTTTATTTTTTCTTTTGTTTCCTCTGTCTGAGAAGACTTGGTATTCAAAAAGATCCTTTTAAGTTCGATGTCAAAGAGTGTACTACGTATATTATCTTCCAGGAGTTTTATGGTTTCAGGACTTATCTTCAAGTCTTTGATCCATTTTGAGTTTATTTTTGTGTATGGCATGAGATAATGGTCTACTTTCATTCTTTTGCGTGTGGCTGTCCAGTTTTCCCAACACCATTTATTGAAGAGACTCTTCTCCATTGTATGTTCTTGACACCTTTGTCGAAGATTAGCTGTCTGTATATGTGCAGTTGTATTTCTGGACTTTCAGTTCTGTTCCATGGATCTGTGTGCCTGTTTTTGTACCAGTACCATGCTGTTTTGATCACTGTGGCTTTGTAGTACATTTTGAAGTCAGGGATTGTGATGCCTCCAGCTTTGTTCTTTTTTCTCAGTATTGCTTTATCAATTCGAGGTCTTTTGTTGCCCCATATGAATTTTAGGATTCTTTGTTCTATTTCCATGAAGAATGTCATTGGGATTCTGATTGGGATTGCATTGAATCTGTAGATTGCTTTGGATAGTATGGACATTTTAACTATGTTTATTCTTCCAGTCCATGTGCGTGGAATCTCTTACCATCTCTTTATGTCATTGTCTATTTCTTTCAATGATGTCTTATAGTTTTCATTGTGTCAGTCCTTCACCTCCTTAGTTAAATTTATTCCTAGGTACTTCATTCTTTTTGTTGCCATTTTAAATGGAATTATATTCTTGAGTTCTCTTTCTGTAAGTTCATTATTAGAGTACAGAAATGCAACTGGCTTTACAAGTTGATTTTGTATGCCACAACTTTACTGTAGTTGTTAATTATTTCTAATAGTTTTCTGATGGATTCTTTAGGGTTTTCTATATATAAGATCATGTCGTCTGCAAACACGAGAGTTTCACTTCTTCACTCCCTATTTGAATTCCTTTTATTCCTTTCTCTTGCCTAATTGCTCTGGGCAAAAGCCCCAGTACTGTGTTGAATAATAGTGGTGATAGTGGGCATCCTTGTCTTATTCCTGTTCTCAGAGGGATGGCATTCAGTTTTTCCCATTGAGTATGACGTTGGCTGTGGGTTTGTCATATATGACCTTTATTATATTGAGGCAATTTCCTTCTATCCCTATTTTGTTAAGAGTTTTTATCATAAATGATTATTGGATCTTGTCAAATGCTTTCTCTGTGTCTATTGAGATGATCATTGGTTTTTATTCCTCATTTTGTTAATGTGGTATATCACATTGATTGATTTACAGATGTTGAACCATCCCTCTGTCCCTGATATAAATCCCACTTGATCATGATGTATGATCTTTTTGATGTATTGCTGTATTTGGGTTGCCAATATTTTGTTGAGGATTTTTGCATCTATATTCATCAGCAATATTGGCCTCTGGTTTTCCTTTTTTGTGTTGTCCTTGTCAGGCTTTGGTGTCAGAGTGACGTTGGCCTCATAGAATGCGTTAGGAAGTGTTCCATCCTCCCTAAGTTTTTGGAATAGCTTTAGAAAGACAGGTATTGAGTCCTCTCTGAAAGTTTGGTAGAATTCCCCAGGGAAGCTGTCTGATCCTGGGCTTTTATTCTTTGGGATGCTTTTGATTACTGTTTCAATCTCTTTCCTTGTGACTGGTCTATTCCGATTCTCTGTTTCTTCTTGATTCAGCTTTGGGAGGTTGTAAGTCTAAGAATTTATCCATTTCCTCTTAGATTGTCCATTTTGTTGGCATATAGTTGTTCGTAGTATTCTCTTATAATCCATTGTATTTCTGTGGTATCTGTTATTTCTCCTCTTTCATTTTTAATTTTATTTATCTGAGCTTTCTCTCTTTTTTTCTTTGTAAGTCTGGCTAGGGGTTTGTCAATTTTATTTATCTTCACAAAGAAGCAGCTCTTTGTTTCATTGATCCTTTCTACTGCCTTTTTTATTTCAATAGCATTTATTTCTACTCTGACTTTTATTATTTTTCTCCTTCTGCTGACTTTGGGCTTTGTTTGTTCTTCTTTTTCTAATTCAGTTAGGTGTAGTTTGAGATTGCTTATTTGGGCTTTTTCTTATTTGTTAAGGTGATCCTGTATTGTGATGCATTTCCCTCTTAATACAACTTTTGCTGCAGCCCATATGAGTTGGTATGGTATATTTTCATTTTGATTTGTCTCCAGATGTTTTTTGATTTCTTCCTTAATTTCTTCAATGATCCATTGCTTGTTCAATAGCATGTTGGTTTAGTCTCCACATCTTTGTCCTTCTCTCAGCTTTTTTCTTGCAGTTAATTTCTAGCTTTATAGCATTGTGTTCGGAAAAGATGCTTGTTATTATTTCAATCTTCTTAAGTTTATTGAGGCTTGCCTTGTTTCCCAACATACGATCTATTCTTGCGAATGTTCCCTGAACACTTGAGAAGAACGTGGACTCTGCTGTTTGTGGATGTAGTGTTCTATATATGTCTCTTAGTCTAACTGGTCTAGCTTTTCATTTAATTCCACTGTTTCTTTGTTGATTTTCTGTCTGGATGATCTGTCCATTGATGTCAGGCACCTTTTTGAAGGGCACCACACATTCCTGTTTCTCTCACCCAGTGGAGTGACATCAGCACCAGATGTCTGCTTGTGGCTGTTCCTCCCTTCCAAAACCACACTGGAATTGCCCACGTCTTGACCACCAATTTTGACATAGTTATAAAATAGCATGTGGTTTGAAAGGAACTGCCCTTCACTGATGACCACATGTTCTAGAATTATAAGTAGAGTAAAATAGAAGGTATAACTGATCCGTCTCCACAATGGAATTGGAATTGTAAAAATCTAAAATGAGGGTACTTTTGGTTTTGGGAAGGTAAGCTATTTTTAGCAATAAAACAAACATCAGTGTAGCAGAATAGAAGAAGAACGGGCTTTGGCATCAGACAGACTTGGGTTTGCACCCCAGCTCTGCCACTTTCTGTTTCCTAGGACAAGTTATTTGATCTCTTTGAGCTCCAGTTTCCTTTCGGCATTATGAAAAACGATACGTCTTATAAAGTTGTTCTGAAGTGTAGAAAAAAAGGTAAGTTGTTTGTGCTCAATATAAATGACCTTGGTGCTGCTGTTAACTAGTGTCAGTGCTGTTGGGTGTGCACTGAGTGTGCTCAAACTGTGTCCTTACCTCGTTCTTTGAGTCTTACCTTAACCTTCTGATGTCTCACAGTGGGGCCTTTAACCTTCACGTGGCTGAGACAGGAGCCCTGGTGAGAGTCTGTGACTCACCAAGGTCATACCTGTTTCCTGGAAGGCAGAGGACTAGAACCCAGATCTTCTGAGGGCTCTTCCTACTCTGCCACATATTCTTCAGGATCTGTGTTTTCGTCTTAACTCATTTGCTAAGAATAGTCTCAGAAATGCATTTAATTTATCCAGAACTCTCAGGTCTTTTTCTGGACTGTCAAGGAAAAAAAAAAAGAGGAAAAGGGCCTGAACAGTGAAATTAATTTTCTCTTGTGTTTGATCCACTTAGAAATCCTCTCAGGCATCCAGATGTCATGGGATATCACGGACAAAGCACCTCTCTGGTGGGATTTGTGGGCTCGCCGTTCATGGATCATGGGGATCTGGCTCAGGGTCAAGGGCTGCTCTCCACAAATAAATGTCCCTCGTTTGCCCCGGTTGTCAGGCCCAGCCCAGGCACTGGTTTTGGCTGACAGTGGTTTTATTTCCCTGAGGAAGAATTTGGTGGGGTTAACACACAAGTTTATGCTGCATGTCTGCCTGCCCTGTCGTGTCTGTAAAGTGATTGTGTTACATTTCTAATTGCAATGATGAAAAAATACAAGTCGTGTGTCCACGCAAACAGAAGTTTGTTTTATTTTAGATTGGCTGGATTCATTTAAAAATGTCTGACCTGGAAGTGAAGGAATTGTATTCAAGCACATTAATTTACCAGATTACCCATGTCCCTACCCCCAACCCCTGTTCCTGAATCAGGTCTGACAGGACTCTGGCTTCTACAGCTTCAGCAAGATCCATGTATGATTTCGATGTTCAACAGGGATTGGGAACCACTGAGCTGGAGACCCAGAATCCAGATTTCCACTTTTTAAGCTGCTACATTGAGGCCTAATGATAGTAAAGTGCCATCAGATAGATGACCAGGGTTTGCTTTGTTTTTTCTTCTTTTTTTGTGAGGACACTTTACCCTGGGCTAACATCCATTGCCAGTCCTCCTCGTTTTGCTTGAGGAACATTAGCCCTGAGCTAACATCTGTGCCACTCTTCCTCTACTTTGTATGTGGGATGCCTCCACAGCAAGGCTGATGAGTAGAGTAGGTCCGCACCCAGGATCTGAACCTGTGAATGTGGGCCGCCCAAGTGGAGTCTGCGAACTTAACCACTCTGCCATGGGGCTGGCTGGCCCCCAAGGGTTTGCTTTTTTTTTTTTTTCCAAACAGCATGTGATTTCTCTTATATTTCAGGCACAAAGATGAATAAAACTTAGTCCCTATGCTCCAACATATTGGGGAACACATTTATCAGACAATTTCAATGTAACATGCAAAGTGCAAGGACAGGAAGGCGCCAAAGCCAGATACTCGGGGCCTAGGGCAGAGTCATGGCGGGCTTCCCAGTAGAAGGAGGAGTCTGTGGGATGCACAGGAGTTGGGGAAGGCATAGCCGTGAGCACGGGACACATCATAAGCAGAGGCGCAGAGGCACTCAACTGACTTGCAGCCATGGCCTGTGCTCCAAGGATCGTGGCTTTTCCTGTGTTGAAAGGAGAAGCTGCGGCGTGTGGCTCTGGATTGGAGTTGTGAGCTCCGTGCTTGAGAGGAGCAGGCATTTCTTTCTTACTGAATTTCTAGGAGAGGGCTGAGTCTGTTGACTTGGCTGGTGACTCCTGCCATCTTGTAGGCCTGGGAGATGTGGAAAGTGTCGGGGTACCCTTGGCAGGCTCATCCGATGAGCTGGAGACTTCAGGACTCGTGTGAGGCTCTTTCCCTCCTGGGACTTGTGCTTGTTCTTTGGGATCTGTTGCTGGCACAATGGGATGCTGTCGGGACAGCAGAGTTCTTTCTGTTCCTGGTGCAACTTGACTTTTCTCAGATTTTTATTCTAGTGTGTTTGACTTTATTCACAGCTAAGAAGACCCTGGTGGGATGGTGAGGCTGATAAGTTAACAGTGTATCTCACATTGCTATTGTAGCTCATGTGGAAAACGAAGAGCAGTACACCCAAGCTCTGGAGAAGTTTGGTGGCAACTGCGTCTGCAGAGATGACCCAGATTTGGGAAGCGCGTTCCTGAAGTTCTCAGTGTTTACAAAGGAGTTGACAGCGCTTTTCAAGAACCTGGTAAGTGTCATTATGCATGCAGCTATCGGGCAGTGTGTGAAATGCCTCCGGTTACTTCAGTTGGAAAGGCAGCTCAATAGAGGAGAATTAAGGTTTGTTTGATAAGCTAGGATATATTTCGTAGCTCATGTGTACCTAAAGGAATTATGTTTTCTATGCACATTAGGTCACTTTGGAATAAATTTTAGAATTGTAATTTTTACTCTAACAAGAGTTTTAAAATTCAATTTGGCATTTTAAATGCATTTGTCGTCTTAAGGGCCTCTGACTTCAATATTTAATAGCTTCTAAATTGTGTAGAATAGTGTGTTTCTGATAATTATAGTAGGCATTTAAACTTATAATATTTAATAAATATGTTTTAGACCCGTCTTACACAGCAAGGTAACCTATAATCAAAGCACAGAAATTACCATGAATATTTAAGACCTTTTATGCTCCAAATGCAGCGCCAAAAAGAAGTTTCATTTTTTCAGCAAATGGAAATACGGAGTTGGTGCTTCTTTCCTGTGGTAGGTGCTTGGTGACATGGGGTGAATGAAGTTCTTTGTTGCGCTTGGTAGCTCTGCGCCGTCCTTGTCGTGGGAACAGAATTCTGAAGAAGTGGGAGCCTGTGAGGGTGTCTGTGACCCTGCTGGGTGGTTCTTCCACAATGGGAGTGTGCACTGGGATTGTCCCAGCTTCTCTTTCCTGTTTTTCTCCCCCAGCTTGTCCTAAAGGTCGTGGACAACCAGACCAAGTCAAGAACTCAATAATGCTATCTATGTAGGTTGCAAACAACAGTGTCTTTTTCATTTCTCCTGTCAACAAGCTCATAACAAGTGAAAAAAATAGCTCATCATTCTTGAAATGGTGATGATGGCGGGTTTGTAAGTCTGGCCCTAGAAGGGCAGAAACAAGGGAACTTCACTTGTAAAATATTTCAGTTGGAAATGGAAAAAATAAAAAGCTGTTGCTGTGCTTAAATCTTTTACTTGGATTAATTTGAAATCTCTTGGGGCTTTTATCAAGTTCATTGCCCATTTAATACTGCCCCAGACAAGCTGACGGCACGCATACTGAGCAGTGGAGCCCTGGCCCCCTTTTAGCCCCACTTCCTGGACCCTGACAAACATGCTTATTAGGGTCTCACCACTGAGTCAGATTGGAGGGTTTTTCTTAGGTGGAGAAACTGAATGGTCACAGGGAAGAGATCTGTAGATGCTGAGCTGGGGGTGATCTAGTGAAAAAGTCAGCCTGCCACCTAGTCTCCCAGCTCCTTGATGGAGAAGCCCCTCCCACGCATGCAGAGCTGCTAGCCAGCTTGTTAGTGCGCCTCACTCTTAAATGTGAATGAACAGCCTCCAGAATGAAAGAGACCAAAATAAACAGAAAAAAGAACTGAGGGAAACAGAGACAATGCCAAGAGCAGAAGAAAACTTTGAAGAAAATCGATTTAATTCCACAGAGAAATCGGAATAGACGTTGTATGCGAAACGGGAAATGGGATGCAGCTTGTTAATCAAAGAGGGGGAGACAATTAGTGTAAGAAAATGTATGTAAAAATCCTATGAGA
Organism: Equus quagga; assembly: GCF_021613505.1. Taxonomy (NCBI): domain Eukaryota; kingdom Metazoa; phylum Chordata; class Mammalia; order Perissodactyla; family Equidae; genus Equus; species Equus quagga. The sequence goes on along the minus strand of NC_060271.1, from coordinate 132,142,475 downwards.
AGGGCTGGAGTAGAATAAATCTCTCAGGAAATAGATCAAAAAGACAAAAAAGACAGAAAAGTGGGAAATGGATAGAAGACGAAGTGAGGATTAATCCTCAAGGTCCAGCATCCAGCTGACAGGCATTTCACAAAAAGAGAACAGAAAATCAGAGAGGAGGACATGTGAATGCAACAGTACAAAAGATAGTTTCTAAAACTGAAGGATTTGCATCTCCAGATTGAGGGGCTCGAGAGTGCCCGGCTCAGAAGGGAAAAGCACCCACTCCAAGGCATCTCTTTGTGAAATTGCAAAAGATCTTACTCACCTCCAGAAAGCACGAAGAGTCACAATGGCATCGGACGTCTCATCAGTAACACTGGAAAGTTTAAGGCGTGGAGCAATGCCACTAAAATCCTGAGGAGCGTAATTCTAACCTGGAATTCTACCCAGCCAACTGAGCATGAGAGTAGAATTAGAGATATTTTCAGACATGCTAGGCTCAAAAAGTTTAGCTCCCATGTGTTATTTCTCTGAAACTCCTAAAGGACGTGCTTTAGCAAAATGAAGAGGGAAGCCAAGAAAGAGGAAGATGTGTGAGTCAGGAAACAGGATCCAGCCAGAAAGAAAGCAGTGAAAGGGATCCCGGGAGGATGCAGAGGGAGGCCACAGGGCGGCCGAGCAGGTGGCTCGGAGAACAGCCAGCCCAGGATCTGGCAGTGTAGGAAACAGGGAGGCAGAAGGCTGGGGTCTCTCCCCTGACCCCAAGCAACTAGCTCTTTTGTCTTTATTCAGCTGCTCTCTACACCTGGGTTTTCTAGGCTGTAAAATGGAGGTAACACCAAACCTGGTTTTGTATATAGAGTACAGCTGATTGCTTTTACACGTCTTAGCTTATTTAGTCCTTATAACAATCCCATAATGTGAGTTGGTGTTATCTCCACTTTATAGATTAGATAACTGAGGGTCTGGGTGGTTTAAAGAGCTCATCTCTCCCTTGGGACGGCTCTAAGTCCTTGCCAGCTTTTGCACGTGTGCCTCCAGATGTAGAAGAGCCATATGGTGGAATCCTGAACAAACTAACTTGCACTCAGTTATCAACATGAGCAGCTACGCAGGTAAAATGAAAGCAGCTCCTTCTTTTTCTTGATGTCCAGGGCCTGGACATGACTGGTACATTGCCCACCAGCCCACAGCTTTACCACTTCTGAGCGCTTCAGAAATCCCCGCAAGGCCTAGTTGTTGTCCACCCTTCTGCAGTGAGTAAGTTATCAGTGGCCATCATTTGATGAGCACCATGGTGCAGAAAGCACTGGGCTAGGCGTGAAGGGTGTAGTGGTTCACAGTAGTTCGTTTAAGCCTCCTAATAGCTGTGCGAGATAGCTTATATTCCCTTCATCTTACGTGGGGCGCATACACATTAAGTAACTGACCGAGTTTTTAGCCCCCAAGGGACAGAGTTGGGAGTCATGTCTAGGTTTTAAAACTCCAAACCCATGCTCTTTTCACTGTGGTATTTAAAGGAGTTAAGGCTTCTTGTCAACTCCTTGGGAGAAAAAAAAAGACTGAACAGAAGAGAATGCAGTGCAGGGAAAGGTGTAACATGAAGAGAAATGCAGAATGGGGCCGCACTGTTGCAGTGGCCGTGGGTCAGCCAGAGGCCTTGGTTTCCTCATCCTAAAAGAAGAATGAGAAACCATTGCCTCATAGGACCTCATAGGACCAGCATCAAGTTAAAAGGAGTGAGTGGGAAAGGTGTTTTGTAAATTAAAAGCCTAGCACACGGGTGACATTTTAGTGTCGTTATGCTGACCTACTAATGTCCGGGCTATAGTGGCTTTCTAAGTCCATGTGCTTCACCTTAGTTTCGGCTTTTACTTGATGGAGTTAGGATTGTTGATCCTGTTTCCCGGCAAATATCAGAGAGAGAGAGAAAAGCTCTTATTTGTGCCAAAATTAGCATTCACCAGGCCTGATTTTCCAGGCCAATGCCGGTGTTGAGGCTGCACGGCCCTCAGAGCTCCAAGTGGCCTCTTCTGAGAGCTGCTGCTGAGAGTGAGCTGGCTATGGGAGAATTCTCCTTTTTTGGCGTTTTCTATACCATTCTTATTCCTATTTTTCATTATATCTGTCCTGTCTCTTATTTTTAAAGCCTTGCTTTTACTTTTAAAAAAGTAAACACGTTTAGGGGGCCGGCTTGGTTGCGCAGCGGTTAAGTGGGCACATTCTGCTTCTCGGCAGCCCAGGGTTCGCCGGTTCGGATCTCGGGTGCAGACATGGCACCGCTTGGCACGCCATGCTGTGGTAGGCGTCCCACATATAAAGTGGAGGAAGATAGGCATGGATGTTAGCTCAGGGCCAGGCTTCCTCAGCAAAAAAAAAAAAAAAAAAATTGGGGAGGACTGGCAGTAGTTAGCTCAGGGCTAATCTTCCTCAAAAAGAAAAAAAACAGTAAACCCCTTTAAAAAACATTTCAGTTCTGCATGGCCAAGATTCCCACTTCTACCTCTTGTCCAGAAAGAACAATAATTCCCATCTACCTGCTTTGCAGCCTGAAAGAATGTTCATGGAGCAGTTGGAACATCTCCAAGGAAAGGCCAACTTGATATAAAGTGAGATTTTGTTACTAATGGGTGAGATTCTCACCTTCTATGAATTTTTTTCTGCAAATAATGCAGGAAAAAGGGAAAAGCAAGGCAGCTCTGGAAATGTAACATGTATGAAATTAAACTGGTTATAAAGTCAACCCAACATCTTAGGTTCTTTTCCTCTTACCAGATTGATGTGAAAATCCTGGAAAGATTTTCCAAGAGCAAGTTCTGTGCTGAGAAGTGGCTTTTTAATGAATTGCTGCATTAAAGGATGGAAAGGTCCGTTACAGACATGTGGTCTCTGTCTCTGATTTCAGAGAATTGGTAGTGAAATTTATACTCTCAGTGCACAGAAGCTGCTCTAGGTGAAAGTAGTGGCCAGCAGATGCTGAGCTGAGGATGGAGTTCCAGTGCGAGAATTGAGAGCAGCCCCAGGGCTGAGGAATTTCACTTTATTCACATCAAAAGGGGAACCTGAGGGTTCCACTGACCAACATACACATAAGTCATGAATTTTTTTTACACGCGTGATTGGCGGTAGAAGACATTATAGCCATGGAGTAAAGATCTGATAAGGTTCTGTTGGGGTGAGTGGTAGCTTGCGGCTTTGTCTGTATGATGCACGCGGTGCTTGGCAGAGAGGCCTTCCCACCCTGCTGCATTGGGAATAGTGCAGCAGCCTCTCTTCCCAGCACCATAATCTTAGGTGAGAGATGAGCTGATTCTCTATATTAATAACGCTTAGCTCGTTGCTTCATACAGAGATCCTTGAACCAGAGGTCCTCACCTCCAGTACTTCCATAAACTTTCTTCTCTTTTAACTGCTTTTGTTGAAATGTCTTGTATTTTAAAATGTCTTGCATTCTTTCTTATTAAACAGGGGCACTGAGCATAATTTTAGGGGGAAGACTTACCATTGTTTTGGACATAGATTAATGAACTGTGCTGAATTCTAGAGAAAGCCCCAGTGGCTTGTACGTAGTATGTGGGAATATCTGCCCTAGATTGGCACCAGACTATCAACTTTCCATTTCCGACATCTGCTTTTTAATATTCTGACACTCTTTTCCCTGCTAATTGCTGGTTTTTACCACTATCAGAGTCTCCAGTGTTTCTTGTTCCACAGCACTCTGAGCTGGAAAACAAGATGATTTGGCTTGTTAGACTTGTAGGCAAAGTAAGAATCTATGAGCTTTGAGTGAGGAACGCTGAGGGCTAGGACTTCTGGAGGGGAATAGAGTTCATGGATGGACCTACCGACAGTTACTTTGGACACCCAGCAACCTCTGCCACTGATGTTTTAATCAGGCCTAATGTCTGCTTGGAAATTCTTTGTCTGAGACTTGCAAGACAAAGTAAGCTACTTCCTACAGTTAGAATCCCTGACCAAAATGAAAGCACATCCTTAGTTTGACCAGAACAACAGTAACAATAAGGCTAATGTCAGAGCCCTGTGTTTTTGGTGGTAGCTTAGCCATCTAATATGTGTAAATTGTACTTTGATGCTGTTTCTTTTTTTGGGAGAAGCAGTGTTACCTCATTGTAATGCCCACAGTACACTGACTTCTAGAGGTCAGAGAAAGTGGCAAAAGCCATTGGGGGAGAGGACAGGGTGGGAGCGACGCCTTGGGCATGGGAGGAGAGCTCAGCTGAAAGAGTGACTGATCACCTGCTGGGAGCTGGGCCGTGCTCTGGTGCTATACGGGGCAGTAAGCGCTAATAACTTTCATCTGGCTTGGAGACACGCAGATGTGTTTATTATAATGCAATGTGTGGTGTGATAGCCACTGTACAGATGCCACAGTGCCCTGAGGGTGAGGCCCCAGAAGGTGAGGCAGTGACTCCAGCCCAGCCTTGGGTCCTTGGGTCCCTAGGATGAAGGTGGGGCAGGGGAGTCCTGTGGGCTATCACAAGATGTCCTCAGGTCCATCTGCACTCAAGCATGATTGCAAAGCTTACAAACACACGCCTTGCACGTATTCTTTAACGACTTGTCAAATGTGTGGAGGACATGCTGTTATAAAATAATCGTTTGAAAGCGTTAATGAACTCAAAACAGGGTTTCTTTTTGTTTTCTTTTGTCATTGTATATTTTCTCAGTTGCTGGCTATTGGAAGTAGCCCTCCATGGTGTAGGGGACCTCAGGCTTTTAAAAATCTTTTGTGAAACCTAAGGGAGAAGGTGTGGACAGGCTGGGTTAGGAGGATGTGAATGAAGGTGGAGGACCACCTGGGCAGCAGAGGGGCAGGAAGAGAAGCTCTGATGAGTAACTGTTGGCTTTGGTGATCAGGAGGGCACAATGACTGTTTCCCTGACTCTGCTGTAAGGGCAGAAGACAGGTTGCAGTAGCATGAGGAGACATCACGCGGAGGAGGAGAGACAGCAGGTGTTCACTGTTCTGGGGGGAAGTTCATAACGGAAGGAGAAAGTGAAAAAAGGAAGGTTTTTAGATGAGAGAGACTTGAGCCTATTTCTAGGCCTCGGGGGAAGGAGCTGGTGGCTGGAAGAGGTTGATGGTGCAGAAGAGAGGGGCTGTGAGCTGTGAAGGCTGTGCATCCTGTGTCTCCTTCTGTTGGTGATATGCTTACCCAAGAGTCAAGCCCCTGCCTCTCCGGGGAGAGTCATCAGCAAATTTATATGGGTGAAGTCAAAGTCCTAGCTTTTTCTTGTGTGTTCCTCTTTCTTTGGGAATTTTCAGCTGTTTATTAATCATTCCTCAAAATCTAAACCTTGGCAAACTGTATCAATACCTGTATATTCCAGATTCTAGTTTACAAAGCACTTGGACATAGTTCGTTTCATTTGCGCCCCCAGGAGCCCTAGCCTTGCACTCAGTGGAATCACATGGGGCTTCTTAGAAATGCAGACTCCCAGGCCCTTCTCCCCTTGGCCTACTGAACCAGAATCTCCGTTTTCATAAGATCCCCACAGCGTGAAAAGGCACATTAAAGTTTGAGAAGCATTGCCCTAGAGCAGGGGTTCTAAAGTGTGGTCCCTGGACTAGCACCAGCATCACCTGAAACTTGTTAGAAGAAAAGCCATGGGCCCCACACCATCCCAACTGGATGTGGTTCTCAACCTTCACTCCATCAGCAGCACCTGGAGGCTGTTAGAACACTCCTTTGTGGGCGCCATTCTGAGAGTTTCTGATTCTATTTGCATTTCTGGTGAGTTCCCCAGGGATGCTGCCCTCGATGGTGAGGAATCAGCTGCTCTGGAGGACTGTCTGTATACACACATACATGTAGTGTATACTGGTGCAGTGCTTCCGACGCTTCCCCCTGGGGAGATTGAGGCCAGGGTGCCAGGGTCCAGCTGATGCCAGCAAATACCTTCTAACCTCGGATTCTTGGAGGTAATAAATTTGAAAAGATGCTTTTATTTTTGGTTCATGGCTTAACTAAATATTTTAGCATCCTGTGGTTTTTAGAAGTTGTGGATTGCATGGATCCTGGGTTCTTCTGTGCTGACCTGTCTGTCTCTCCGAGTTGGCCGTCTGTGGGTTTTCAGCAGGGTTGTAGGTAGTCCCAAGTGTGTAGTTTCATCATCTGTTCTCCAGTGGAAGAGGGGGGCAGGAGGTCAGTGTTTTCTTTCTACTTAGAACCTGAAAGATCAAAGCAGCCTGGCTGCCAGTGACTTGACGTTAAAGGCAGAAACCAGGTCAGCTGTTTCCCCTCTTTCTTCTGGTGTGAAAGTTACCAATGTGTTTTTGGCAGCTGGCTGGTTTTGATCTTTCAGTTTGTGTTAAGCACTCAAGATTGGCAAGGGCTCTCCCCTCTCCTTTTTAATTAAACCATCAGAGTGGCTCTGCTGCCAAAGAACCTGCCCTGGGAGCACATATTCACAAGGGCCCTGTGTGAGGGTGTGAGAGAGAGTGGGTGTGAGCACGTGCACGTGCGTGCAGTAGACCTTAGGCAGGGCTGTCGTGCTCCGGGGAAGAAGTCTCTTCTCTTACACCAAAAAAGAAAGTAACTAGACGGTCTTCCTTTGTGAAGCTTCCTTGCACGCATCTGACAAACTGCTCTGTATAACAGGGATAGAAGGAAATTCTGACGTGGACGGCACTTGGGAGGGCAGCGTGTATTCAGTCTCAGCTTATCCGGCTCTGGTCTTGTGTCAAGTGTGAGACTGAACTCTAAGGTCAGCCATCCTGGTGGTAAAAGGATGGGGCTCTGGCTTCACTGTTCACAGCTCAGCTCTGCTACTTCCTAGTTGTGTAATTTGGGAGCACAGTGAGTGGCTTAACCTTCTTTGTTTTCATATCTGTAAAATGAGGATAACACCTACTTCTCAGAGTAGTTTTAAGGATTAAATGAGATTAAATGGCCCTGTGCCATTTAAGGATTTATTCAGGCCATCTTACCTACTACCTTCTGCTTCTCGCCAAAATTTTCTGACTAGGTAACCATTCTTTCAGATAAGCAGCCTTTGGAAAGAACGTAGAAAACTGTTCTTTGAACTCACTGGGCACGCGCCTGCCCCAGGGCCTTCATGTTAGGAATTCCCTCTGCCGAGAATCTTCGTCCACCAGATTTTCACATGGCTCTCTGCCTCACTTCCTTCACCTTCTGCTCATATGTCACCTCCTAAAAAGGCCTCTTGGCCACTATTTGAGAGCCCCATCCCACAAATAATCACAGCAGCTTTATTTCTAAGATTTGTAGTAGCCCCCAAACTGGAAACAACTCAAGTGTGTCAACAGGTGTCTGGATAAGCAGATTGTAGTATATCGCCAGATGATGGAATACTGCTCAGCAAGAAAGACTGAGCTCTGGATGCAACAGCGTGGACGCATGTCAAAGTAGGTGTGCTCAATCTCAAAGCAATTATGAAGGAAGCCGACAAAGAGGACTGCATACTATGTGATTCCACATATATGAAAGTCGAGAAAATGCAGACTGTTCTATGGTGACAGAAGCAGATCATTGTTGCCTGGGGACTGGAGATTGAGGAGTGAGGAGCTGGGGGATGGGCTTGCAAATGCGGCACAAAGTAACTTTTGTGGATGGTGGCTATTTCACTGTCTGGATTTTGGTGATGGTTTCTTGGGTGTGTGTATATATACATATATATATATGTCATAACTTGTCAAATTGTACACTTTAAATGTGTGCAGTTCATTGTATGTCAATTACACCTCAATAAAGCTGTTTTAAAAAAGTTTTTTAAGCCCTTGGTCTAAAGTGTTGCTGTCTAATAGAACTTTTTGCATTGCTGGAAATGGTCTGTATCTGCTCTATCCAATATAAATATAAGCCACTAGGCACATGTGGCTTTTGAGCACTTGAAATATGGCTGGTGCAACTGAGGAACTCAGTTTTTAACTTGATTTAATTTTAACCTATTTAAATTTGAATGGGCACTTGTAGCTAGTGTCTGTCATATTGGACAGCACAGGTGTAATGCCTTACCTGCTACTATATCACCCCTAGCAACACCAGCCGGACCCTCCTGGGTCTTAGGCTCCAGCTCTTGGAGGTGACTTGAAGCTTCCAGCTGGTGATGGCTGTTTCGTATGTGCGTGTCCTTGCTGATGTGAAAGCTCTGCTAAGATTCTCCTTAACTGCAGCAGTGAGGTCTGAGGTCTTCTTGCGGCTCTCCCTCCTCTGACAAGGAGGTGTTGCTGTCCCTATGGAAGGTTGAACAGGTGGTTTGTCTTTCTTTGAAGGCTTGGTTTTATCTGTTTAACTCTGGGATTGAGCAGCATTTGCTTAAGTTAAAAAGAAAAACCCTGCAGATCTCAAAGTGTCTTTTCTACCTCTAAGTTTCTCATAAATTAGGCATATTAAAATGAACTTACATGACACAAATAAGTTTCAGGAAAGATTCTTTGGCCATATTTTATATAGCGATAAATTGGTCTTTTAAGGAAAAGCTGATAATCTGCAAAGAGAGTTAGGCTCTATTAAGGGTTTTGGGGGACAACCCTGAGGACACCTGTTCTTTTCTAGATTCAGGAGCGTAGAGCCAAGAAGAGTCTACCCAGGGACATTTTCTGTTTTGATTCTGTCTTCTTTTGGCTGCTCCTTAAAAATAGAGAGCTATGATGTGAGAATCCTATCTAGGTTGAGGCTTCTAGACGGATCCCCTGGGCGAGATCATTTGGCAAAGCAGACTTACTCATTGCCTAAGTCAGGAGAGGCAGCACTGTGGTTCCCTGAGGCACGGCTGCAGGTGGGCCCAAGGTGGAGCTTTGGCTGATCAGCAGCTGGTGGTAACCAGTGACCAGGGGCTAAAGGAGCAGGCGAGACAGTGCCCCTGTGAGCTGAGGAATTTTTGAGGGGAAGGTCGGGAAGATTTTGGAGAGTATGGAAGTAACAAGGATAGAGTCAAGGAATTTTAAGACCAGAATGATAAAATAATTAGGAAGAAAAGCATGAAATATGGCTCTTGGCCGCTATGTCTCCCTAGCCCCCCAATCTCCTTGTCTGTCTTTGTTTGCCAATCGCTGTGACATTAGCATCCTGAGGTGGTTGTTGGTTTCTGATAGCCCTGCTTGGCTGCCTGCCCTGCTGACTGAATCATTTTATTTCTCCTTGTGAGATTACAGACCTTTGACAACTTATTGACTCATCTTGTCAGACATATCTAAATGAACCCAGGAACAGAGAGAGAGAAGGGAGGATTGTTACTTTAAAGAAGGCATGTTTGCTGTTGGTATTAGATCCATAGTTAATAGCAGTGATTAAGGTTAATAATTTGTATCCAGACCATGCGTGGTGTTTAAAAAGCCATTTTACATAACATACTTCTTAAAAGTAAGTCAGAGCATAAGAGAAAGCCTGATTCTTGCTTGACGCTGAGGAGAATATTCTAGTTGGGTTGCCCAGGGATAATTTAATTCTTCTCATAAATCATAAAAATTTCATTACTCATAAATTGAGGCTGGAGCTGCTGAGCACAAGGGATGTATAATAATCTTTTGGCTGTGGTTTTCATCTCACTTGGCCAGAATGGAGGATGGTTCTTTTAGCTGTGGGCCTGAGGATCCTGGGCTGCCCCAACACACATAGTCAGAGAAGGATTCAGAGCCCGGCCTCCGTGCTTCAGGGCACTCTTGCCAAGAGAGGACGTCTGGGCTCCAGTGCACTTGTTCTCGGGGCCTGGGCAGAGACAAGAGCCGTCGTTTCCTGAGACGCTCACCCTGAGTCAAAATGCTTCTGTGCTGTGCCGGTGACATACGTAGAGCGTGTAAAAGCAGAGGGCAGACACAGGCTAACGTCCAGGAGTATGGAAGCTTTGTTAACAAATCCATTGATGAGGACTGTTTATATTTGTAATAATTTCTTTAAAAAAACACAGCTTTATTGAAGCATATTTTACATATAAAATTCACCCATTGCAAGTATAGAAGCCAGTGATTTCTAGAGACTTTACCAAGAGGTGCAGCCATCACCATAAATCAGTCTGGGGACATTTTCTTCCCCCAGTAGGGACCCTCATGTCCTCTTACAGTTAGTCTCCATTCCTAGCCCCTGCCCCAGGCAACTGCTAAACTACTTTCTGTTTCTTTTATAATAATTTAGCTAATTATTTTCTGGTTAGGGAATAGTTTCTTATTTTAGATTATTTTAATAACTCCAGAAAGAAAAATTGAGTGGAATGAAGGCCAGAATCCCCATAGCTGATCTGGCATCCAGACTTCTCTTTTTAGATACTATCTTCCTCTGCCCCTCTGCCCACATGGCTGCTGTGCTCCCACGTCTGTGACTCTGCCTGCTGCTCCACACTGTTCCTGTTGCCTGGAATGCCCTCCACCCCATCTTCAAGACAAAATTCTCCCTGTCTTTTGGAGATCTAGCTCACATAAACCCTGGTCAGCAAAGATTTCCCTTGTGTTCAGACTAAAAGTAATTTCTCTTCTCGGAAATCCCACGGTGTTTTATTTATGGCTCTTAGAGTTTTCACATTGGCAGTTTACTTACTTAAGTAGGTGCTTTATCTCCCCTATTAAACCCTGAGTTCCTGAGGACTGAGGTTCTGTCTAATCCATCTTTCTTTCCTAACCCCTCGGTACCTCTCCAGCTTCATCTCCTGTCATTCCCTAAGGGTCTACGCATCTCCTTTGTAGCATTTATCACAGTTGTAATGGCTGTTTAATGTCGTGTTCACCACTAACTTGTGGGCCCTTTCCCCACATCTAGAATGAAAGCAAGCCGGCCAAGTGTGTTTGCGTATCCACAAATTTTCACTCTCTCCGCTTTCATATTTCCCTCTGGATACCAAACCTTAGTTTACCTCTTCTTACCCTGATATCTGTCATCAGTACCTAAGTTCTTATTTGACTTAAATAACGAATAGTCTTAAAGTAGATGTGCAAACCTAATTCTGATGGAGGTTCTTTTCCCCTGCTGTAGAGAATCTTGTTTTTCCTCATTCATGAATACGTGCATGCTTAGATACATCTGTTGTAAAAAAACCTACTAAAGTTCTTCCTAGAAATAGGATTTTTAATCTGCAAGTACCTTGTTCTTTTTTCCCGCAACCCGCCGTGAACTGAGTTGCTCTGGTGCCCTTGGTTCAGCCTGCCACCCTCACAGCTCTCACCCTCCCCTTCGAGCTGTTTTCCTGCCCTATCTCTTGCACATGGCTTGTCCAAGATGGTGCTGCATTGGCTCCTCTCCACGCAGCCATCAGGACTGCATTGATCTGTGCATCTGACTCCAGCTGTGGCTCTGTACGGTCATGTGGGTGAATGGGCAGTGTCTCAAGGTTCAGTAACCGAGACAGTTGCCTTCTTCCCAAGCCCAGGTTAACCCGCCTGACTGTTCAAAGACAAAGTCATCGTTTCTTTCCACAAGGAGCTATTGGGATCTGTAAAATAGCTGCGTGTGGCATGTCTTAGACTTTTTAATTTTTCATATGTATATATTTACTCTTCCTCCAAGATGGGAAGCATTGTGTTTATTTTGTAGCTAGCTTGTTGCTGTCTACACAATAGGCACTTAATATCTGCATGATGAATGAATTAACAAATTCACATTTGCCTTCCCTATACGATGTTTGGTTTAAAAGTACTGATGTGTCTCTAGATTCTGTCTCTTGCATATTAGATGCTCAGAAAAATACTTAACTGTATTGATTATGCAACCAATGTTTATCAAAGATCTGCTCTGGACCAAGCTCTCTGCTAAGTGCTATGGAGAATATAAAAATGAGGTACGCGTGAAGCTACCCTTTAGGATTTATGGTGTGAGTGATAAGATGCATGCAGGGTAGAGCCTGTCAAGTACCTTAAGAAGTTTTTTAAGAGGAAGATATTGGAGGATTTGGGGAGGGAGGGGTCACTTCCTACTGGGAGACTGGGGATGTTAATGGAGAAGGTGACATCTAAGTAATCCTGATGGGTGGGAAGGCTTTGAACAGTGGGGACGGGAGGAAGACGTGTCATTGGATGGAACAAATGGAGCACAAGCGTAGAGTCAGGGGAGCAGAGGACAGCAAAGAGTTTCATTTGGCCGCATGTGAAGGTGGAAAGTGGCAAATGAGGTTGCGTTCTGGAGGGTCTCAAATGCAGGAGTAAGTTTAGGCTTGACTAGGGACAACCAGATAAATCTGACAGGACTGCGCGGGAGGAGTGGGGCGGGCAGAGACGAGGAGACGGCGGCCAGGAGCAGGGGAAGCCATTGCCTCAGGCCAGAAAAAGGGCAGTGAGGCCCAGCCGAAGAGCAGGGTGGTGAGAATGGCAAGGAGGGGCGTGGGGTGGCCGAGCTGGCTTGGGCACGCTAGTTGCCAGCACGCTTCTTAGCAGGCAGTGGAAATGTGGAACAAGACGTGTGGACTGTGGCCGATCTGTGCTCCTCACTTGTGTTGATTCTTGCCTCGGTTTACGTGGAAACCCAGGTGTGCTTGCCGTCAGAGATTATTCACCAGCATGCCTTTTATTTGTCACCATTCCTCTCAGTCATCCACAAGACCTCGCCTTAAACTCAGCTTTTCAGTATTTGAGAATTTACCTCTTAAGGCCAATCCTTCCAAGTCATGGCTGACTGCATTACACCTTGGAGGAGTGCCAGGTGTGTGACGAATGTTGAGTTCTGTATGCCCAGGAGAAAAGTTACCCCAAAAAAGGCATTTCTGAAATGGCAGCCACTAATTGATCATTTATTTGGCAGGATTGGTGGTTGGTGCAGGCATTATTACACAGTTTCCCGGTGTTTTTCAAGTAAATTTCTTTCTCCATGTTTTTTTGCTGAGGAAGATTTGCCCTGAACTAACATCTGTGCCAATTTTCCTCTATTTTATATTGAAATGGCCATTTTTTGATGTGTGGAAATGTCCACAGCATGGCCCCGGATGAGTGGTGTAGGTCCGTGCCCAGGAACCTAACGTGGGTGCTGAAGCAGAGCTCGCTGAACTTAACCACTAAGCCACAAGGCCAGCCCCTCTTTCTCCATTTTGGAAGTTCATATGCTGAATAGTGTATGGAAATCAGATCCAATATTGCCTTAAAAATTCTGTCTATAGTTGGTCTTCCATTTCAAGGTAATTCTACTAAAAATAAAATTTTCTTTGCTTGATTGTAGGAATGAATGCATAAGGTTCCAAAGTCCTCACTCTTGTCTTTCTCCTTTTATAGGCCTGTAATCTAGTGCATGTACCCACAGTGACACATGTGCCACAAGGCCCCAGCAGGGCCAACTGGCAGTTGTGTTGACTTAAGGGAGCGGTCTGAGCCTGGGGGGTGGGAAAGTAGGTCTTCAGCTTGTTTTCTCATCTGGGAGGGAGTCTTGTAGGGTTCAGAACACAGCGGGGCTGTGCCTGCAGGTCCTTCCTGACGAAGCCCCGTGCTTCTCAGTTTGCTCACATTTGAACTGTCAGCAGGGACGGGCTTGCTTGCGCTGAGTGTGCTCCCAGTGTGTGTCAGGAGGTTTGATTCTGCTCGGTTTAATCCGTGGTGACAACTTACTAAGCCACCATCTCTTTTCTTGCTTCAGGGAGAAGAACAGGGACCTCAAGACCCTATGTCCCTCCTTTATCTCCCTCTCCCCAGTGACACACGCATGCACACTCTCACACTCAGTTTTTTTCTCGTTCTCTCTCAACATTTAGCCATACATGTTCACAGGAGACAGAGCCCTCTTCATTCTGTTTTTCCTTTTGGCTTCCCCTGATGGGGCTGTGCTGGGGAGGTTGGAATCTCGGGGCCTGAGAACTGAGCACAGCCCCAGGGCGTCGGATGGAGCCACCAGCGAGTAGAAAGTAGGAAGTAGGGGTGTGCATCTGTATTCCAGGATCTTTAAAGTGGTTCTGTCATTGATTGTTTTGAATTATTTTTTCTTCATTGTGATGATTATCTTTTCACAAGCTTCTTGACTTAATAATAGAAGATTATTATTATTCTGAAAAATAGACACATGTAGACTTTTCACTAGTCTGTATGTTCATTTGTGAGATAAAATCATTACAAAGAATGTCAGAAAGAATAAGGCTGTCAGACTTGGGCTGGGCAGCTTTTAAGTGCAAGTTAATTATTACCAGGTGTTCTCTAACCTCCTTACTGTGTCCTCACTTTAGATTAAAAAGGAACTTGAATATTTGTTTTTGTTTTTGTTTTTTAGATTCAGAATATGAACAACATCATCTCTTTCCCTCTGGACAGTTTGCTGAAGGGGGACCTAAAAGGAGTGAAAGGGGTATGACGTTAAAAGTCCTGCTCGTTGGGGGACCGTTTTTGTGGAATGTGGAATCACAGTCACACTGGCCTGTCAGGGGAGCAGCCACATTCATGCGTTCTAACTGGGATGGCAGGATGCTGCTTGCTGCCTCAGTTTCCCTGATTTGCTATCCTAGCACCACCTGTCAGCCCTAACAGTGATGACCTGTGGCCTTTCTTGTCGTCCTGCTGGTAGTCTAGGAGGATGTGAAGGGAAAGAAACCACGCTTTTGGAAATTGTAAAGTATTTTGGGGCTCTGTCAGCTGGGCAGTGAAACCTGTGTGGAAAAGTCTGGTTTTCCAGCTGGTGTGTCACTGATTGACCACTGGGAAAAGGATCCTTGCAAGAAGGTAGCTTCCTGATGGGAAATGGCGCCAGTAAAGCTTGAGCTGACTTTATTTTTCAGTCTTCCGAAGGATGTTGGTTGTTTAGAAAGTGCTTTGCCATGTATAAACACTGGAGCCCTGAATTGTTTCACGAGTACATGAGTGAGAAACAGTCAGGGCTTGAGTGGTTTTTGGGTACCAGATGCTGAGCAGTAAGTTGCTTTTGCATGTCCTTGGCACGAACAGCTGTGTGCTGTGAAAGGGAGATGATTGTGCCTGAGTTCTTAGGAGACTGAGTTCTTTGATTGGATCTGCCCATAATTCCTGGTCACATCTGGGCACATTTGGAAGCCCAGGCTGGCTGATCTCAAGGTCCTTTGCAGAACCTCTCAGTATCTCCTTCACAGAGGGTGCCAGGAGAGCTGCTGGGGTGGGTGGGGTGGGCCTGGGGAGCTGTTAGAACACCGGGGAGCATTGCTCATCATCCCCTTGGAACCTGAAGAACATGTCAGCCAAGTTAGAAAAATGGAAGGCAGAGGGAAAACATGCAGATTTATAGAAGTATGACACAACACTGCTCATGAAGCTTTTGGTATAGCTTGAAGCCATGGGTCGGCTGAGGTGCAGGTGTGGGAGATGAGGCTTACGAGGCGGAAGGGCCAGTTTGTGGAGCGCCTTCGAGGCCAGGCTGAGGGGCTGGGCCTTGGCATAAGGCCAATGAAGAGCCAAAAAATAAAAAAATGAGCCCCTTCCACAAAAAGGACTCTGTCTTCCAAAAGAACCTTGTAAAGGGAGCGTAAATAGGTGGAACCATTTGATAGAATTTCTAATGGTTCAGTATATTTTTGAGCCAGGCTTTATGTATGAGGTCCTATGTTCCAGACAGAAGAGTGAAATCGAGAGACCTCAGGAGAAGACGAATGGCTTTTGTCTTCTTATTGTTGGGCCCAAATCAGAGTGACATGTGTTGGAGAGATTCCTATATTAATAGAAAAAGTCAGAGTCCCTTTGTTTTAGAGAGATACACTAAAATACTTGCAGAGTAAATGTTATGTGTTTCTGGGTTTAATTTCAGAATAATCCTGGGACAGAGGGTAGGGTATAGGTGAAACAAGATGGGTCATGAGTTAATACTTGTTATAACTGGGTGATGAGTACATTACATGATTCTCTTCACTTTCCTCTGTGTACATTGGGTATATTCTATAATAAAAACTTTTAAAGAGAAAGGAAAAAAGGAAGTACCACCACTAGTCTAATTAAAACCCTGTGCTCTAAGTTCTTTATTTTTCATGGGATCACATACATCATTTATTAGAGAAATTAATGCGCCTTTCAGGACTAGCCTAGGGATAAGTAAGTTTATCTTGCCCAGAAGTTAATGATTAGTCCTGTTTAATTTATGCCTCTCTGTTTACAGGATCTGAAAAAGCCTTTTGATAAAGCTTGGAAGGACTATGAAACAAAAATGTAAGTGTTTGCATTTCAGAAAATAAGCGTAGGTAATATTTCAGTTTCAGATCGAGCTTTTATTGCTTGAAGGTATTGTCTAAATAAACCTTAATCAAGGAAAGAATTCACTAGAACAGTGTTGCTGTGATTGTTAGCATGCCAAATGCTTTCATAGTTGGTGTCTAAATTCAATGATGTTAACCTCTTTAAACACATTTTTCCTTGTTCCTTTCTATTATGTCATAATGGTTACAGAATATTATTTCCAGGAAAGTAAGTTGAAGGAAGGTAAGGCCAATTTCTCTCAAGAGGTATTTCCTTCCTTTTTTTCCGAAACACTTTCTCCATTTTATCACCATTTATGACAGCAGCACAATTTTCAGACTTTATCTTCCTGGTGATTTGTGAAAGCCATCTGCCTTTCACTTTGTGGCTGTATTTGTCTGGAACTCCTGGCCCCTTGGTTTTAGAAATAGAGATTGTTGGAACACCCTTCCCTTCGCTTAATTTGATTGCTTCATCTGCCAAAAGCACATGAGGAATGGGTCTGTTGATTCCTGGATGTGCATCACAGCTTCCATCGAAGGCAAGACTACTGCTACTGGTTGACTTCAGGCAGTTGTAATATTTCTGATCAGTTTTTCATTCCTGGAATAGAGAGAATTGAGCTAGATAGAATTGGGCTAGTGATTGTGGGGATAATGATTTCAATAATTTTAAACACTTGTAAAATAAATATTTTTAAATGTCTCGTTTGCTTTGTAATCGCTGTGCATTTGGTTAATAACATAGAGTTTTCTGGGTAGAAAGAGAAACTTTAATATGAAACCATCTGGTAAAGTAAGACGTATAAAGAAGAAAGCCATTCCAGACATAACTACAAGTATTTAATTGGGTTTGCGTTCTTTCACCAGCTTTGGGTATCTATTCAGTGGTGAAGAATCACAAAGCTCAAACCAAACCTTTGATACTTGTCCCATCCTGGAAGTCTTCACTTTCCATCCTGGAAGTTGCTTGGATCCTCAAATTCTGGAGTTTCACTGATGGCATATGTTCATGTATGAGCACAGGCAGAGTGTTAAACTAGAATACCTTGAGGATCAGTCAACCCAAGAGGCTCCCATCTTGCTATCCTTGGCCCTTTAGCATCCTTCATGTGCATACCAATTCAGTGCATAAATAGGGGAAGGATCACCATTCCTACTTCACAGATGGGAAACCAAGACTCAGTGGTTTGCTACTGGCCATTGAGCCAGGGCTACAAGGTAGATTTGACTTCATTCAGCTGCTCTCGCTGCCACCCTTAGTGCCTAGAGGAAATGCTTCTGTGCGTGAAGCAGAGTGTGAAGGGGTTTCTGAAGAGGGTTGCCCGAGAGCCTTCTGGTTCTGAAAGGGGAATGAGATCACATTCTGTAAAATCACGACACACATAGGTAGGATGGGGACCGAATTACTCACAAAATCGCAGAATTTGAGAATGAGGGAGCAACACCATTTAAAACTTGAAGTAATTCTAGGATAGATAAAGGAATTAACTCTTTATCTGTTTACCTGTGAGATTGATTTATCCCAAGAGGCCATGTGATATGTAACAAACAGCCTTAGACATCTTTGAAATTCCTGTACAATTGTTCCATACTTGATTATTATGGGTATGACCGATGTCTGGTCTGTGTCTTGATCCCTCTGAGATGGTGTCATGGGGAGCCTTGGAGCTGTGTAATTGTAGTCCCAGGAACCTCGAGCCCTCCTATGCATGGATCCATCTAAAACTATCCCTACATTATGGTGGTGTGTTTATTATATTCTTACTCATTCAATTGTCGAGTACCTACTGTCTGCCCAATGCTGTGCCTCAAGGTAAAAAGCAAGAATTAGAAACGATATTTCTTGCCTCTTCTTAAGTACCACCTCCCCAAATGATGGGACACTCGAACCCAAAGTAACCCATTTCCTGTTGAACAGCTTTCTAAGAAATGCTGCCTGTGTCTTCTAGTGTCTGCCTTGAGGCTCTGCAGAAAACGTCTACCCCCTTCTCTTCATGGCAGCCTTTATATTTTTGAGTGCTTTCTGTGGTTTTTGTTTAGTCTCCTTTTTTCTAGAATAAAAGTTCATTGACTATTTTAAGCCCTTCTTAACTGCTGTGATTTCATGGCTGCTTCTCACCCTGGTCACTCTTCTTTGGACGTGCTCCAGTTGGTCAGTTTATACCCTGAGCTGCACACTTGACACTTACGCAATGCAGCTCAAGCATGAGATAAATGTGGAAAGAGGAGTGAAGCTTAAGAACTGAGAAGCTTGCTTTTTCCCTCTGTGGCGATGAGCACTGTCCTTTTCGTGACTTCACTGACGTAGGAGCAGGAGGAGAACTGGGAGGTGGGGAACCGTTACTGGCCGCACAGTCCCCTTTGGGCTGCACGCAGACACACAAGTGAGGCACAAGCAGACTTTCTACCTCCTCTGACCCACATCAGGCACAAAGTAGGTGCTCAGGAAGTATTTGTTGAGAAAATACTCAACAAGAAAGGCCAAGTTTGACATTTTTATGACTAAATGCATTTTCCTTTCCAGTAAGGTGAGAGGCTGTCCTGTTCCTGACAGGCTCGGTGAGCGTTTGCCTTGCAGGCTGGGTTATGGGATCCCTGCAAAGCTGTCCAGTGTGGAGCGCCGTGCCGGAGGCATCTCGATTTACCCTTGCTTTTTTCACATGTAGAACCAAAATAGAAAAGGAGAAAAAGGAACATGCCAAGCTCCATGGGATGATTCGTACTGAAATAAGTGGGGCTGAAATTGCTGAAGAGATGGAAAAGGAGCGGCGGTTCTTCCAGCTACAGATGTGTGAGGTAAGAGGCTGGGAGGTGGCAGGTGCCAGGCGCCACGGCTGCAGGCAGCCAGCCTTCACCTTCACGTGTACTGTGGTGAGCCTGCCGTGTCCTGGGGAACATTGCCTTCTGGCTTCTCCTAGGGGCTTCCGAGAAAACACCATGCGCATTATCGGACTCTGTTCCATTTCTATTATTGGGGGAGCCTGAGTCTCTTGGATGGTGGGATTAGATTAATCTAACACCAACCTTTTATTAAAGGTAGGGAAAAACTAAATTTAAAGAATGTCCCTTCTGGCCTCACATACATACTTAGGCTCATCTCCTCCCACTGGAACTGAACTAAAAAACTCCCTCGTTAGGTATTTTTTAATGAAATGTATCGGTTCCCATTGTACCAATGGAATCCATGATCAGGGACGGGCTGTGAGACGTCACCTGGGAAAAAATGCAGCTTGTCGTCCTCTCTGCGTAAGTGTGTGAGAGCATATTACAGAAGCCAAGCCGCCTGCCTTTGAAAGTGCTTCCACCCAGATTCTACCAGCTCACTGTGCAGACGCTCAGCAAGGCAAGAGGCCCTGTACCTTGGGGGGCTCCTCTGCTTCGCTCTCTCCTGCAGCCTGAGCCCTTGCTTTGGGGAGGGGAAAATCGCAGGCTGACACTGAGAACATTTCTCTGCTGGAGGCTTAGGGATGGAGAAATCAGAGACCAAGCATGAAGGCTTTTGCTTCCAGCCTTTTTATGCCTTGCTTGTGGGTCTGTTTGTAAAAACGGCATGTGGAAACATTTCCCACCTCTGCCTGAGGCTTCATTCCTCCTGGCCGTGGCAGTGAAGCCACTTGAGCTTGACGGCATTTGTGTTTCGTCTTACAGCAGTGCAGACTTGTGTTTTAAATGTGCAAAAAGCATGGGTGATATTTATGACAGGTATTGAAACTGAGTTCAGCCAGATCTTGATTCCCTGTGAGCAGTCAACAGCAAAGCTAATCCAAAAGGCACTTTTTGATTTTGGAATGTTTGTTTCTTAATTGCAGGAGGAGCTTAGCCTTTATAAATGTGTATCTTAGGAGTATATTTAAATACGTTGTTATTCCCAGAGCAAGCGTCTTAAGTGGTCAGTGGAGGAGAACGAGTCTCAGGGAGCAGGGTTATGACATTTGTCTGATACTAGTATAGCTACTCCAGCTCTCTTTTGGTTTCTGTTTGCATGGAACTTCTTTTTCCATCATTTTACTTTCAACCTGTGTCTATCTTTGAATCTAAAATGTGTTTGCTGTAGATAGTCTATATTTGGATCATGTTTTTTAATCCAGTCTCTGCCTTTTGGTAGGCTTGTTTAATCCATTCACATTTGGTGTTAATATCGATGTGGTTAGATTTACGTCTGCTGGTTTTCTTGTCTTTTATGTCTCATTTTTTTGTTCCTCTGTTGTTCCTTTACTGCTTTGGTTTTCGTTAAGTGAAAATTTAGAAAGTTTTTTTTAATATATATATTTTTAATTTTTAGCTAAAGTGTTATTGTAGATAGGAGAGTGGATGTTTTTCTATACTTGTTTTATAGTGGATGTTTTATAAGCAGACATCCTATATAATGCCTGCCTGGCTTGTTCCACATAGTCTTGTAGAAATCAGCCCAGACAGTAGGAGTCAGGGACTAGGAAATTGCTGTGTGCTGTACAAATGCAAGGTTTTGTTTTTATTTAATTTGGGTGAAATTAAGTAGTAGTTTTTCTTGTTTTTACAAAGAATGGATTTGGAAAGGGTGTGTGTTTGTGTTCAGGTTGTGCTCTCTGGCCAGTAAGGAGGAAATCTGTTTACCTAAACTCTGGGAGACTGCTTGTTAAAAAGTGGTTAGTGTGTTATGAAACTCAGTCAGCATGTTATTAGCATGTCCATGAAGTGAGGGGTGCCAGTTCCACACTCAGCTCTGTCATTGCTTTCTGGTCTGCACCCAGCACTAGGTACTTTTCCTCTTCTGGGTCTAGGTGAGTGGATCGTGTGGGCTGGTCAAGCAGTTTATTTTATTGGAAATGCACTGTCTGGTTGATGCCTCTAAGTCATTCACGTGAGCCATCTGTTGAGTGGGTCCCAGAGAGTTGTCAGGCCCCAATCTGTGCCAAGCGTAGCGGGGTTCCTGCCTCTGCAGAGCTGACAGTCAGTGGAGTGGGGCTCTGCGTACAAAAGCAGAGGTGGGCTTGACTGGCAGTGAAGTTGGAGTTGACATAGGGGGCACATCTGAAGAGGAGTAGACACTGGCCAGACACAGGCTGGAAAGGGCTTCCCACGGGTAGGAAAGGGCATTGGGAAAGCAGTTCCCCTAGGACCAGCATCTCAAAGTGGATCGATTGCCGCAGTTCAAATAATTTAAAATTGTTCACCGTTTCTGCAAACTGAAGCTCTCAAGCTTTTTAATGCTTGACATTGTTTAGCTGTTTTAAATTTTAGTTGCTCAGGAAGAAGAATCTAGAAGAATGGTTTTCAGGTGTTTATTTTAAAGCTGTGGAACTTTTTCTTCAAAATGAATTTTATAAAGAAGTTCAGTATGCCAAGTAGGTAATACAGAGCTTCTGTGGATAGAGAAGGTATGAGAGAGCCTGTCTTGCTTATTTATGGTTATAAAAATATGTACTTTAAAAAATTGGTGTGTGTATATATATATATATATATATATGGTCAATATTTAATATATTAAAAAATTTAAAATAACGCCAAATTTTACTTACCAAAAGATAACCACTTTCACATCTAACTAAACATCTTTCATATATCCCTATGTATACATTTATAAAAATAATTATATAAATAGGATTGTTCTCTACTGGTGCTTTGTAACCTCATTATTTTCACTCAGTAGTATGTCATGGAGATCTTTCCATATCAGGAAGTCTTCTGTTTTATTGGCTTAATGGCTGCATAGCTTTTTTTTTTTTTTTGTATGGATGCGCCATATTTAATTCCCCATTCATTACATTTGGGTTATTGCCATTTTTCACTTTTACAAACAAGTCTGCAAGGAATCTTCTTTTCTATTTTATCTTTGTAAACTTTCATGATTATCTTCTTAGAATCTCAAGTTCCTGTAAGTAGAATTTCTAGGTCAAAGGTACACACATTTTAAAGTTTGACACATTGCCAACTATCTAATTAACCATTTAACCATTTTGATACATTACCAGACATCTTATTCAATTTACAGTGAATAAATATCAAAAAGAAGGAGGGAGAAGAAGACATTAAAGGTAATTTATGTAGGTAAAAGAAAATTTTGTAGTTTGTCTTTTCAGAGCAGCTTCCCGTCTCCTACTTAGAGCTGCATGGCAGACCTGAGAGAACACTTGAATGTGAATTTCCCAGGTTACAGCTCAAAAGCCTGTGTGGTCAGTGGTTCTGTCAGAGGCATCCAGGCTCAGAGATGACATGTTCTCAGGTTCTTTATACCGTATCCTGACGGTGGAGGGGATAGGGAATTTATGGAGTCTTTGTTCTATAAACCTTTAGCAAAGAACAAATGTATTTCCTGGTGCTGGTTTTATAGATCCTGGGGCTTCCTGATGTCTTTGTGGTGGTTAATGAATTCCCCAAGTTAAAAATGGCTTTAATTCATTTCAATTTAAAATTTGGTTTTTATAACAGTCACTTTTTTTTAAGTGTCAAAGAAGTCTTTTAGGATTATAGACACTACAAAAGCCTAGTGTTCTAGACAATGACCTGTCTAAAGAAAGGGACCTGGGACAGAGTCTGCAGACAGGCATGTTCAAGATGGTTAGAATCCCATTCATTCTAACCATATCATTCTTCTGTGCAGCTAAAAGGAACATTTCTCCTAGCAGGTTAAGACAGAATGCCTTATTATGAGTTCTTGGCACTTAAACATTAATTACCTGACCATCATATGGCACCAATTCAATATGACCAATTCATATGGCACCGAACTAAAAGAAACTTCTAGTTATGGCATTCGGAAAATATGGGTACATAGGCTGTACCCATAGTAAAAGATACCAGACAAGTAGAAGAGATGATCTGTCCTAAGAAGCTCACAGTAAACTCATATTCTGCTTATATCCATGTCATTTCCTTTTTCTGTTTTTTAACAGTATCTGCTGAAGGTCAATGAAATTAAGATTAAAAAGGGAGTGGATTTACTTCAGAATCTGATCAAATATTTTCATGCCCAATGCAAGTAAGTTCCTTTTCTTTGTTGTGATGTTATTTCAGATGTTTCTTTATGACTTCTGGTAGATCTGTAGTATTGTATTGAGGAAAATAAACACTCATTTAAAAATCTAGGGGCCAGCCCTGTGGCTGAGTGGTTAAGTTCATGCACTCTGCTTCGGCGGCCCAGGGTTTCACTGGTTCGTATCCTGGGCGCGCACATGGCACCGCTCATCAGGCCATGCTGAGGTGGTGTCCTGCGTGGCACAACCAGAGGGACCTACAACTAGAATATACAACTATGTACTGGGGGACTTTGGGGAGAAGAAGAAGAAAAAAAAAGATTGGCAACAGATGTTAGGTCAGGTGCCAATCTTTAAAAAAAAAAAAATCTATAGTAAAACGAATGAAGTACCGACATGTGCTCCAACACATGAACACTGAAAACGTGTTAAGTGAAAGAAACCAGACACAAAAGGCCACATACTATATGATTCCATTTATTTGAGAGGTCGGAAATAGGCAAATCCACAGAGACAGAAAGCAGATTAGTGACTGCCAGGGCTTAGGGGAAGGAGGAAGTGGGAATTACTGCTAATAGGTGCGGGGTTTCTTTTTGGGGTAATGAAAATGTTCTGGAATTAGACAGTGCTGATGACTATTACCACTTTGTGAATATACTAAAAACCACTTTAAAAGCATGAATTTTATGGTTTGAGAATTATATCTCAATAAAAAATAAAAATATAAAAATCTACAGTAATTATCAAATGTATTCATTTTTGCTCTTTTTGTAGAGAGGCAAGCTACAGATTCTCAGATGTTTTTATTAACAGAGAAATCAGATGGTATTAATGCGATGTATTAAATTAAGAGAATACTTTCATATATTCCTTATCCTATAAAATCCTATATGACAGTGATGAGCAAAAGGAGGCTGTATGTAGAAGAGAAGGAGAAATTCCACGTCCAAGGACTGCCTCGAGTACTCCACTTTGCCATGTGCATCAGCGCTTCTCAACCAGGCCTCACCTCTCAGCCTCACTGTCGTTCGTTCTTCTCATCCTCCCTCTGCTCCCTGACCCCCAGTCACTACTATAAACAGGCCCTGTCTCATTCACTCACTTTCGCTGAGATGTGCTGTGTGTTGGGCACCGTCCTGGATGCTGGAGATGAAGTAATGACGTTACAGGTGTAGTTCCTGCTCACATCAAGGAGGAGAGTCAGACTTCAGCAAACAGACTTACAAGTGGACATTTTAAAAAGTATTCTGAAGTATAGGAACCTAAAAATATAGTAGAAGGACCTCATTTAGATTAAGATTGAGGGCAGGGGCTTTTGTTCTTTTTTCTGTTATGTTTTTTTCCTCTTCTCCCCAAAGCTCCCCAGTACGTAGTTGTGTGTTCTAGTTGTAGGTCCTTCTGGTTCTGCTCTTTCTTCTGTTTTGTTCCTTGCTGTATTTTCTAGCAGCCAGAATACAGTACCTGGCACATAGTAGGTATTCAAGTACTCCTTGAATTAGCTGCTGGCCTCTTTGAGGAGACATGTATTCTGAATCTAAAGGATGAGTAGGAGCTAGCAGATAAGGAGGAGGGGAAGAGCATTCTGGGCCAAGTCAAGGTCTTGAGGCAGGAAGAGGCCAGTGTGACTCACGCATAGTGAGTGAAGGGGAGAGCAGCCTGAAAGGAAACCGGACAGGAAAGCCTGAGAGATGCAGACTCCTTGAAAGTCTTGTTAAAGGTTTTACATTTATCCTAAATGTATCGGGGGGCTCTTGACAAGTTTTAAGCAGAGGCTTCATTCAGCCTGTGTTGATGGTGCTCCTGCTATGTGCAGGCGCTATTTGAGGTTCAGGTGATACAGTCAGAAGGAGAACACGCTTCTTATGCTCACAGACCCTCAGTTCTAATGGAGGAGGCAAACGGTAAATACTTGAGCAAATATGTGACAGTGTTTTGGGGAGTGAGTGTGGCTGTGAAAAGGCAAAACAGCATGATGAGGAGAGAGAATTGTATTGGTTAGAGACATCCCGGAAGGCTCCTCCAATTCCATTCTGTCTTAACAAGGTCACTCTGCATGTTGTGGAGAGGAATCAGATGGGACAGGAGTGGACATGGGCCATCATTTAGGTACACAGGTCCTGTCCTAGGGCAGCCCGGAGATGATGCTGTCTTGGCTTGGCCTGGCCTGGTGACAGTGCAAGTGGAGGGTGTAGATTGATGGGAGAAATCTTTGGTGGTTGAATGGCCACATATATCTACTCTCCTTTCCTTAAACAGGCCATGCCCCACGCTGATGTACCTTTGCACACATTGTTCCCTTTTCCTAGAATGTCGTTTTGTTCCCTCTGTGCCTTCTCCCAACTTCTGTTCTCACTAAAACCCAGCTCAGATGCAGCTGCTGCTTTGAAGTCCTTCTGGTCTTCCCCTCATGGAATTACTTCTCTTCGTCCTGTGTTACAACTACACCCTCCACATATCTCCATGATGGCATCCTTCATATTGTGTCTTATCTCTCACTGAGCTGTATACTCTTTAAGGAAAGGGGCCGTGACATTTATTTTTTAATCTGTAATGCGTACCACGTTCACCTGCCACATGTCTGCAGCCATGGACTGCACTGTTGAATTCTATAGAGCCCTGCTTTGGGATTCCTAGGGCAGCCTTGGTGACACTGCATTTCTAAAGCAATTGATGTCAAACAGCAAAGGAAGATGTGCTGTGTGATTCATCCTGGGTTAAAGAAGAGCCCCAAGCTTGGAAAAACAGTCTCATAGGACGGAAAAAGACCACTGATTTGTAGACTTTTCAAGATGAATTGTTTTACAGAGACTCAAAGTTCTTACTTTGTGTTTAACATCCAGACTACTTCTTCAGTTCTTATCCTTGTAACCTTCTGTGAGGCAGTGTAGGAAGTGGGTCGCTTCCTTGCTGATATTTTATTTTTCAGAAGAAGCTATTCTGGGATTTCCTTTTTTTTCTTTATTTTGCCCAAACTGATCAGTTGGGTAGCAACGGACTACTTGTGGAAAAGTGAACTATGTGGCCTTTTATGGGCATGAGCTCAGTAACCTTTAAAAATGATGAATCTTCCATTACTTCCTTTTTGGATGAGTTTATATATGTGTGTGTGTTCCATGCTCTTCAAATCGTTTGAACAGCTTTGACTTTTTTAATTCATATTTTGGGAGATAAAATGTGGAGCCTGAGTGACTCAGCCATTGGACAGAGGAGCTGGTGGCCATGCATGTGTTTATGCATGTGTGGGAGTTCTGTATGTCCCCCTTTAGCATTCCCAGTCTCCACCCCTCACCCCTGGAGCACATTGCGCTGTGCCCCAATGGCAGCCTGCTTAGCAAGAACACTTTCTCACGTCTGCTGTTCTCTGCAGGTGTGAAGAGGCCTCTGTGTGTAAAGTAGGTTCTGGGGACCACATTTGGGTGTTTACCCTTAGAATTGCTTAGATATACATTATTTTGCTTTTTACTCATTTTTGCTTTTTACTTTAAGTGTTCTTGAAGAGTAATTCATGTTCTTTGTCTTTTATTTCATTTAAAGAAAGAATTGCATATTTATTTCCTGGAATATCCCGAAAATTTGTCTTACTAGCTTTTGTTGCTGAAGAGTGAGGATACTCTGTCCTCTAATGGAATCTAGAAATAGGGCAGTCTTTAAAACGATAATAAAACAAACAAAAACAGTCGTGTTCTAAACAGTGATAATGAGTGTTGAAGTGACTTGTTCTTTGGGCAAATACCTGCTGAGAACCACTTGACCAGCTGTTGCTTGATGAACTTGGGATACAGAGTTGAATGAGACGTGGGTCTGGTGCCCTGGAGAAGCTTGCTCTAGTGACAGGGAGGGGCAGGGCACAGAGGGCAGACAGGTGACCGGCTGTAAGTATGGTGTGCTGGTTGTGTAGGCTGTAGGAGGAGGGAGAAGCCACCCTGCTTGGTGGGAGCTGGAAGATTGAATCTCAGTGGGTATACTTTAAAGACTGGAGAATTTGGTCTGACAGGCTATAAAACATTGAATAAAAAACAATATTTGATATTTGGTAACTTGTTGGTAAACACTGTTTTACTGAAGCTTAGGAAAGTGTTAATGGATTCCACCTAAGAAAACGTGCCAGGGTTTTGTGCTTGGGAATGTTACAGTCATGGTGCTCAGTGAAGATATACCTAGGTGCTGAAACATGTCTCAATAAGGAGGGTACAGAAAGACAGGGATTTTGAAAATCAGAGGGAGGAGGTTTTCCAGGTAGATGATCAAGATTGGCTGGGTGATGACAAAGATGAAATGCAAATTTGTATCATTATTCCAAGCGCCCTGAAACCACTCTGTGATGAGAAACACCTCTTTGAGCACCTGTCTCTGCTCCACGGCTCTCCTCACCATGAGGATCCTGGGGGCTGTGCGCCTGCTTCCTTTCCCAGGAGAAGGACCATTTCCACGTTATCTCCTGTGGTATTTTTCCTGCTCCCTATCCTAGTGTTCTCTCTGTCTCTTTCCCACATACTTCACAAGAATTTGAAGTGATTAATAAAATAGTTATAAGAGAGAAAATAGAACTGAAACAAAACAAGAACCAGATGAGTTCATGACGAGGGAAAAGCTAGGTTTCTCACTCCTGGGTTTGTTCTTCCAAATTTCCTTTTCCATTTAAAAGGAGTACCTGCTGTGTGCTGGCCACGTACTAGGAGAGCAAGTCACAGAGATGCATAAGACATGGCATTTCTGCCCCAACAGTGGAAGCAGACACGTGAGATATCATTATAACCTCTGACACAATTGCTATACCAGAAGCATATTCTGTATTCAGGAAAAAATGGGTTGGGTAGAATACAGGAATGAAAATATAAAATAAAGAATTAGGCATATATCTAAAGGTTAAGGTAAGAAAATTCAAGTAGTCCAGCCTCTATGATTCCCACTAACTAACTAGTAATGGTTGTAACCCACATCCTGTTTGTAGGTTTCCCCTTCCTTCCTCCTTGGAATTATTAAGTGTCATGCTGCATTGTTTTTACAACCCCTCCTGTTTATTACATACTTGATATGGGAAAGTCCCACAGGATGGTTGCCGAGTTTAAAAGTACACTCATGCATCACTTAGCAACAGGGATACGTTCTGAGAAATGCATCCTTAGATGATTTTGTCATTGTACAAACATAGAGTGCACTTACACAAACCTAGATGGTACAGCCTACTACACACCTAGGCTCTGTGGCGCTAATCTTAGAGGACCACTGTTGCCTGTGCGGTCCCCTCATTGACAGAAAGGTTGTTAAGTGGCACCTGACTCTAATAAGCATCACCTCGCATGAACACATGTGAGACCCAGGTCACTTTGAAGGTAGTCTCCTCAGTATACAATAAACTGGCAGAAGTTGGAGACTCTCCTTTTTCCCTTCATTAATTTATTTCTTCATTCAACAAATATTGTATGCTTGAAATATGCCAGGCTTTGTGGATACCATGTCCTTGCCCTCCTAGAACTTCAAGTCTACCAGGGGAATTATATTTTACATAATCACACTAATGAATACATAATGGCATTTGTGTAAGTGTTTGAAGCAAAAGACAGAATGCTCTGAGAGAATATAACAAGGAGACCTCTTTTAAAGTAGGGGATTATGGAAGGCCTCAGTAATGAGGCCATATTTAACTTAAAATTTGAAGAATAAGTGGGAATCAGCCAGGCGAAACAGAAGCTGCAGGGAGAAGCCATTAGATGGAAGAAACAGCATGTGCAGAGGGCCTGAGGCAGGAAGGATTTGGTGGCCACAGAGGAATAGAGAGAAGGCTGATGTGTCTGGGACCTAGTGAATAATGAGGGCAAATGGTGTGGATTGAAGCTTGGAGACAGAGGCAGGGCCCAAATCACGTAGGCATTACAGGCTTTGTTACAGGTCTTGCACGCATTGAGAAACCTTTTCTTCATTTCTCTCAAAAGGGTTATACACAACACGCTTCAGAGGCAGTGCTGAACATCAGCCTACTGTTGCTGCAGAAAAGCTTGTCTAGCTTCTATTGTATTTCCTGAATCACTTGTTATAAATGACTTCACAAGCATTGAGTTCTGAGCCTTAAAAAAAAACTCCTTTTGATATTTGATCTCAGATTCCCAACCACGGTTCCTACTCTGCAGATGGGGCAATGCCATTCATGTGCAGCGAGCTTGCTTGTTTTTTTCCTGCATTCTTTCTCTTTTCCACTTAGCTCTTGCCTGTCAAGGAAAGTTTTTGAGTGTCTTATCCTTGTTTTCACCCCCTGCTTTCCTGGCCCCAGACTCCTCCACTCCTGAACCAAAGCCTTTGCTGCACTTTGTCAGTAGAGTCCTGTTTCCCATTATGAACTGAAAATTTAGGGCTCATTTTATATGAGTCAAGAAAAATGACAAATTCTTAGGCTTATTGCAGTTCCTTTTCTATTCACTTCGCATAGTTTTGAGTGACATTTTCTTCTTGGTTTGCCTGAGATTTTAACGTTCAGTTCATACAGTCTTTTCCCCCAGGAATTAAATAATGATTTCAGTCACTTTCCTTTAAAGAAGTTTTTTCTCCATCTAACAAAATTGTTTCCTCTTTTATGAAACACAATCTTTGTTTCTCCTTTTTTCCCCTAGTTTTTTCCAGGATGGACTGAAAGCGGTTGAAAGCCTCAAACCTTCCATTGAAACACTTTCCACAGATCTGCACACAGTAAGTAGCTTCTCTCCCATGTTAGAGCTGAAACAGGTTTTATGCAGCGAACACTTCCGTTTAAATGTTGCTTCCGTCTAACCTTGTGTTTGCATGGTGCGCAGCCACAGGCTAACAGCCCTGTGGTGCCGCTCGGAGTACCGAGTCCTGGTTCCTGTCCTCTGTCTTGTCTTGGTTGGGGAGGCTTTGACTAGTGACAGAGGCATTCATTTCATTCATGTGGAAATGCCCTGTGAACTCCAGCATCTCACCGAACCTCAGTCAGGCTTCGCTCTGTTTTGTTTTTAAAGATCAAACAGGCCCAGGATGAAGAAAGAAGGCAGCTGATACAGCTTCGAGATATTTTGAAATCGGCATTGCAGGTTGAACAGAAAGAGGTGAGGGGGTTTAATTTTGAAAGACCGTGTTTTTATACCTATGTCTCAGAGGCTTTGGGACTGAGGAATGGGGCTATATCAAGCAGCACCAAAACATTTCATTTGTTCTTTCAGTTTGGTTTTATAAAACCATTTTTTAAATATGCTTACTTCGTGGGGGGAGCATGTACAGTAGGCACGGCCTTAACTGGTAGTGTGTAAACCTTTTGCGCTGTCAGTTGCTGGATGAGTAGCTCTTAGTGTCTCTGTCGCACAGACACTGGTTATTCATGCCATTGATTTTCTACCTGGAACTCTGGTTTCCCCTGCCTGACACACGTGGCCTCTGCCCCTGTGGGCATCAGCAGGTGACGGGTGACATCTGAATCTTTCAGCCCTGAGACTGTGTTCCGTAAAATGTCAGGAGACAGATTTTCTTACAGCTGCATTCCAGTGGGCAGAAAACCTTAGTTCTCTTTCATATAATCACTTCTGAACATACTAGCACATTTGTAGTGATAATTAGTATTTGGGGAGCTCATTAAAAAACTATTAAAAAGTACATTTTTAAGGTAATTTTATGATATATTCACTACAGTGTGGATACTGTAATGTGAAATTTAACATAAATTGGTTTCTTTGTCTATAATGTGTCTGAATGTATAGATAGTAGATTTTAGATAAATAACTCTATTACACTACTTAACAGAGCATAAAGTTCATTAGTAGCGGTTTGGCATGATCTATTTTGTTTTAAATTGTTGTACTATTACTGAATATTGTTGTTTTTCTCCCAAATGCATTTACCTTTTGTGACCGAAGTCTAGGAGAGTAAGTAGTTCAGTATTTTAATAAATTGGAGAATTTGCATGCTTTCTTCACGAACTTCAAAAAATAGATATTTCTTCCATGTATATATTAATGGCTAGTAGCATTTTTAATTTTCACGTTTCCTCTTTCAATAGCAGTGGGTTTTATTAAAGCCTAAAGAATTTGAATGCCTAAGTATTAGTGAAATGGAAGTTTTCCGAGTTTACGGTTTAAGCTTTTGCTGTCACTCCTTTGTGAAAATGAGGCAGCTCGCCTTCCCCTTCCACTGCATAGCTGAATTCTCCATGTGCTTCTAGTCTGTCTTAAGCCCCACCCCCGGAGAGCTGCCTCTGCTCACCTGAGCCCCAGTGATCTGAGTTCATATAGCACGTTCTGTTTGGAAGACTTGTTTCAATCACAGCTTATTCCTTTCGGGTTGTTGGCTGTGTCTTCAAGTGCACAGATGCTTTTTCTCTAGCTAGACCTTGAGCAGCTTGAGGATGCCCTCCCGCCTTGTGTGCTTTTCCGGCCGTCAGGTTGTAGTACCATATTGTTCATTTAGTGGGTCAGCTAAGTGAGACATTAGCAGATTGAGGTTGTATGTAGTGCTAGAAATTACCCACAGTGTGGTGACTTCATCCCAATCGGTAGAATGTAAGTTCTGACAGTTTGATATTCCCAAATGTGGGATATAAACAGAAAAACAAAAAAAAAAGAACTTGAGTACGGAGAAAATAGTGGCCTGATTGTAACTAGAAGAAGTAGTGCTAATGTGGGAGGCAGAACGCCATCAAGGCAGCCAGCTCTCCAGTGCACTGGTGGGAATGGTCGAAAGCAGCTCCTGTCTGAGAAGGAGGATCAAACCCCTGAAGTGGAACTCAGGTTTAAAATAAAGGAGAGTGGTTGATGGAGTTCAGTAGTGCTTTGGGCACAATGTAAGAGCCGTGTTTACTTTGGCTGTGCAAAATTAGGTTTGGGAAAACTGGCTGTTGTCAGAAAGCTGGTTATTTATAGCTTTGCAGAAAAGCATAACAGATTTTCCAGCACAGACCAGAAGTCTTTTATGGTTTGTTGTTTCTCTGGGTTTGTTGACCAGCCCACCTGCCCAGACTGCACAGAAGGGTCAGTGAGCCTTGTTTACTGCTCTGCTTGGGCTTTCTGCCCAGAGAGCGAACTCGTCAATCTCCTAGTTGTGAATGTGTTATATTTTCTCTGTATCACACTCTGCATTGCTTTTTGATGATGGTGTTCCATAATTTGGACAGTCTGTGAACACAAGTGCAAGTAATAAGCAAATGTGTGGAAGTTAAATTTTATATATTTTAGAATACTTTTTATCATTGGTCGTCTATCTTGTGTCCCTCCAGTATCAACGAGAATTAAACATTTGGGCATTGTTGTTGTGTAGGCTCTCATTCCCTTTTTTTGGATTCTCTTCTGTGACTTCGAAAACTGAAGGTGTTGATGGATTTTATTCAGTGTTAAAAAGATTCTAACTCTAGGGGCCGGCCCGGTGGCACAGCGGTTAAGTGCGCATGTTCCCCTTTGGGAGTTCGCCAGTTTGGATCCCGGGTGCGGACATGGCACCACTTGGCAAGCCATGCAGTGGCAGGTGTCCCACATATAAAGTAGACGAAGATGGGCACAGATGTTAGCTCAGGACCAGTAAAAAAAAAAAAGAAAAAGAAAGAAAAAAAAGAGGAGGATTGGCAGCAGATGTTAGCTGAGGGCTAATCTTCCTCAAAAAAAAAAAAAGATTCTAACTACATAATTGCAGTTCATAAATATTAGGTAACATGCCCCAGGGAAACTGTGTTGATGGTTAGTAGGAGCCACTTTCCTTTTTATTTCCTTCGTGTACATCTCAAGCTTTGATCTAAGTGAAGAACGTGGCCATTGCATATTGTGACTTTGGGCTGATACTCCTTGTCACTTAGGGCTACACTTTGGAAAGGAGACTGTGCCATTATGATCCCCGTGTCCCCACACCTCTGAATCACTGAAATTCATATTTTGTTCTTGATAATTTCTGCTTTCTGTAAAGAGGTATTTTTCCATAATTTTTTAATGAAAATTTCCAAACTTATAAGAAAGTTTAAAAATTGTTCAGTGAACACCTGTATATGCACCATAGTTTTACTGTTTGGAAAAGATCCCCTCTACAAAGTTAAAACCCTTCACTACTGCTCATTTTTGCGTGAGCCTTTGCCCTGTCAGCCTTACCGTCTCCTGCTTTCCCCATCCCACAAATGACCATCTCAGTGGAGTTCTGCCAGGAAGATCCCACTGCAGGGCTGCCGAATTCTCTGTCAAAGCCTCATTATTGGCATGTGGGCTCTCTGCTCTTTGATGTTGAGAACCCAGACCGTGCACCTGGGGGGAGGGTTCAGGCTCTGGGTTGTGGTCTTGGTAGGTCGAGGTGCTGAAACCACAGTGATTTTTTCCACTTTGGAGATCTCAAGTGTGGTCTCTCTGTCAGCTGTTCTTCCCCCTTTAAAGTGTCCTTGGCTGGCAGGATGTGGTCGAACAGGATGTGCTGTCCTGGTAGCAGAGGCCCATACCAGCTGTAATTTTCTTCTGACTCGGACTTTTATGGTCTGGGCTCGCATATCTCGTCATGCCTGAATCTGGCCTTAATCAGAACCTTCTGGCCAGGTGTCCACTTCCCTGCCTCCTGGGTGGCCTGGCACTGGCCTTCAGTTCTGCCTCAGTGGAAAGATGTGTTCATCGATTCGAACGTTCAGCTGCCATTCTCTCAGCAGTTACCCTAAGCCCAGCACTGTACACACACACGCCAGAATAAGATAGATACAGTTTTTCCTCTAAGGGGCTCACAGTTAGGGGTGAGGATAGAAAAATAATTGGGATACAGTGTGATGAGAGCTCTAGTGGAGGTCAGCTCCAAGAATGAGTGTTTCCTCAGTGTGGGTTGGGCAGGCGTGTGTCAGGAATGAGGGTTTGGAGCATGATTCAGAGTCAGCAGCGTCCTGGCAGGTGGGGACATGTGGACCAGCTTCTGACTGGGACAGGAAGTTCACCTGGGTAGCTAGTTTCTAGCAGATCAGGAGAGCGTGGATTTACTGTTTGATCCTAGGTCTTCCACTTCCTACTGGGATGACAGTGAACAAGTTACTTGACCTCTCCATGCCTTGGTCTCTTCATCTATAAAACAGGAATGACACTGCCACCTCAGAGAGTTGTTACGAGATCTAAGAGAAGATTTCTGTAAAGCACTTAACACATTGTCCTGATAAACAGGTACTAGTTGGTTCATTCATTTGCCAAATATTGATCTCCTAGACTATGCTGAAGAAATGTAGTGACCAAGAAAGACCCAATTCCCCACCTCTTGGTGGTTGAACAGTAATGGATGTGGGAGGTGTTGTCTCCAGTAGATCCTTCTGTCCACTTGACCACCCTACCCCCCACCTCATTGGCTTGTCATCTGGCCCCTTGTCTTCATGACTGCTGTCCACTTTTGCCCTCCTCCCCACTCTGAGTTAGGAGCTGTTGTACCCCAGTCTAGGCTGATCCCCTTGCTCCTGACTCAGGCCTTTTGGGTCTCCCCCAACTCACCCCCTTCCCCTTTCCAGGCCTTCATCAGCACTTTTCCGCCTGTCCTCTCACTCTATGTTGAGGATCTGTCTCATTTCTCAGGTTTTTCCAGGCACTCTACAAGTGCAACCAGTAATACTGACAACAGCCTTGCAGAGCGGGTAGTATTTAGCCACGTTTACAGGTTGCATCAGAGAGAGAGAGGATAAATGCACTTGCTGGAGCTCACTGAGTAGTGTCGGAGCCAGAGTTTAGAACCCTGGTCTGTTCCACTGCAAGTCTGTTCTCTTTGAGCTATGTTATGTGACTTTAATAGCTTATGTTAGAATCTCTTTTAAAAGTACCCAGAAATAATGGAGAATAGGTGGTAATGAGATTTAAAACACTGCTCTTAGACTGTGGCTTAGTGCTTGCTTAGCAAAGCCTCCAGCTCCTAGTTGTGTCCATGTGGGTGGACATACCTGTTGTACCTTGGGAAGATGGTAAGTGAGTCGGACATCACAGTCTTCCCTTGGCAGAGAAACTTTAAGCATCCAGAGGGGACTCCTTGCTAATCCGTTCATCACAAGAATTGTCAGAACACACACTTTCTGAGAGGCGGACAGATAAAGTGTAACAGTTTGATGTTCTACAGTCCTAGGAAGCTTGGAGATACTTTTGATGTTATGAGTAAACCTGTATTTGTGTAATATGTGCAACATCACCCTTTTCCCCCCATTCCTGAAGATTTCAGATATTAAGTCTTATGCTCATCTGGGCAGTTTATGGACCTGATGGCTAACACTCATAAGGCCACACAAAACTTAAGATCATGGGCAGTGCCTGGGATCTGAGAACTAGTCTGGATGTCACAGGGTAGAGGATATGTGGACATTGATAGAACTTTTTGAGAGCCTTCTGAAGGTCTATAAAATGCCCACTCACCCTATGTGCTTTAGACATACAGCCTCCACACGACGAGGCTTTCTCAACCAAGTCTTGGGTCGTCCTTGGCTCTCCTAGGGAAGCACAGAATATTGGAGAGTCTCCGAGAATCAGGGCAATGTGATCCCCCCTGGTCAGTTGCCTATATATGCCTAGTCTGTATGTTAGATTCTTCTTCCCCCAGAAGGAAAGGCTCTTTTTCCTTGGATTATATTCCATGAACCGGAAATCTTGATTATGAAAGGGCTAACTTCCTTTGTGACCCCTTCACTTGATCAGGTGTTGTATAAAACACCCATATAAACAGGTACAGAAAAGCTGTTTTTGTTGGGTCACCTAGAAGTCACCTTGAAGATGCTGAAATAATTAGTTCTAAAGCAGGTTCGATTTTCTGTTCAACAGATTATATTACTCTTATTTATAAATTTGAAATTTTATAGCTTCAGATTTGCCTGCATTTTTTAATTGGTTAAAGAAATGCCTGGCCTAAAGAATGACACAGTAGTTTCTTCCTTAACTTCTGGCATAGAGTCTGATTCTGCTGAAAAGAGGAATGTCCTTTATCCTGTTCATTAGACCTATAAAGAGTCCTGATTAATATGCTTGGCATGAACACTTTTAGCAGTGTTGTCACATGATTTCACCACTTACTTTGTGCAGGATTTTTTTTTCTCCCCAAATCAATAGATGTATTTCTTGGTTGTACAGCTTAGTCTTTGATGGGTTTATTTTTAGTCTTTCACAGATTCATATAGGTGAGCAGTATTTCTCCATTTCCCCTTCATTGCATTTATTCCCAGTGATGTTTAAAGCTGGGGTTGCTCTAAATTTCCAGTGCTAATAGACAGCCCTTTTGAGAGAATGTGGAAACTGGGACCATCCTCCTCTGATGAATGAGCTGTTTGCCCTGGTTGTCTGGAGGCATGAGGGCTGCATGAAGTCCCTGTGGAGAAGGAGGACATTTCTCCTATTTTGGAGTTTGCTTGTTCAGGCTCTATTGTCAATTCAATAATGGATAGCCTGAGCACATTACTGATTTCTCAGATGAAAATTTTTTTTTTCTGTTATCTCATATATATTTCAGAGTTAAAAAGTCAGTGCTAGTGGGGCTGGCCCCGTGGCCGAGTGGTTAAGTTCGCGCGCTCCGCTGCAGGCGGCCCAGTGTTTCATCGGTTCGAATCCTGGGCGCGGACATGGCACTGCTCGTCAGACCACGCTGAGGCAGCGTCCCACATGCCACAACTACAGGAACCCACAACGAAGAATACACAACTATGTACCGGGGGGCTTTGGGGAGAAAAAGGAAAAAATAAAATCTTTAAAAAAAAAAAAAAAAAGTCAGTGCTAGACAGCCCATGTTCATGGATTGGAAGGCTTAATATTGTTAAGATGACACTACTCCCCAAATTGATCTGCAGATTCAGTGCAATCCCTATCAAAATCCCAGCTTTCTTTTTGCAGAAATTGATAAGCTGATTCTAAAATTCATATGGAAATGCAAGGGAAACAGAATGACCAAAACAATCTTGCAAAAGAAGAACACAGTTGGAAGATTCACACTGCCTGATTTCAGAACTTACCACAAAGCTATAATAATCAAGACAGTGTGGTATTGGCATAAGGATAGACATATAGATCAATGAAGCAGAATTGAGAGTCCAGAGATAAACCCTTACGCTTATGGTCAATTGATTTTCAACAAGAATGCCAAGAAAATTCAATGAGGAAAGAATAGTCTTTTCAACAAATGATGCTGAGACAACTGGATAGCCACAAGCAAAAGAAGAAATTTGGACCCCTACCTCACACCATAATAAAAAAGTTATCTCAGGGCCAGGCCCAGTGGCCTAGTGGTTAAGTTCAGCATGCTGCACTTTGGCAACCCAGGTTTGGCCACTCGTTTGTCAGTGGCCATGCTGTGGTGGTGGCTCACATGCAAAAAGAGGAAAGTTGGCAACAGGTGTTAGCTCAGGGCAAATCTTCCTCAGCAAAAACCCCCAGAAAACAAAAAACACCTCAAATTGGATCAAAGACCTAAATGTAAAAGCTTAAAACTATAGAACTCTTAGAAGAAAACATAGGTATAAATCTTCACGACCTTGGATTAGGCAATGATCTCGTAGATGTGACATTTAAAGTACAAACAACAAAAGTAGATAAATGGGACTTCATGAAAATTGAAAACTTTTGTGCTTCAGTCCAGATGGCTCACTGTTGCTTTCAAATAAGTCTCAATTCTGACTCGAACTTATCTGTCCTTTCTCCCACTTGGCCCACTTTATCTTAGCTACACTGTGTCCTTATTTCCCTGGAGGGTGGCCACAGCTGCCACTTTTTCTCTCTGTGCCTCTGTGTGCATCCCCTGTGCCTTGAATACTCTCCCCTTATTCGCTGCCAGTTCTTACCTTCATCTTTAAAGCCCACTTCCTCCAGACTCTCCTGTGGTCTTCTCCATTGGACCTTCACTTTTTTATTTTTTTTTCTGCCTTTTCTCTCCAAATTCCCCCAGTACATAGTTGTAGATTTTTAGTTGTGGGTCCTTCTAGTTGTGGCATGTGGGACACCACCTCAGCGTGGCCTAATGAGTGGTGCCATGTCCACGCCCAGGATCCGAGCCGGTGAAACCCTGGGCCGCAGAAGAGGAGCGCACGAACTTAACCACTTGGCCGCAGGGCTGGCCCCCAACTCTTCACTTCTTGAACCCTCTTATTCGCAGTTGGGATCACATTGATTGTCGTGCATTAGTTCTTTCATTGTTTGGGCAGTGCCTAGTTTCCCCAGTGGTGGTCAGCTGCTTGAAGGTGGGGATGAGACTGGCCCTCGTCTCTTGGGCCATCCCCTGGTAAGGGCACATGGTGTCAGGGAAGGAGCGTCAGAGTGGGAGGCGGAATTCTCCTCACTCTCTCCTCTGGCTCCAACGAGCTCTGCATCTTGAGCAAATCACTTTTCATTGTGCTTCTCTGTCTTCTATTATGAAAGGCACTGGGTCAGGGGTTCTCAGTAACAGATAGAGGCAGATCTTAACCCTGCCTGATTGACCTGTGAACTCTTTGTTCATGTTTTGCTTCCTTTACATCTGTCAGAATTTCCAGGGCCAGCACTGGCAGCCCCTTCCGCTCTCAGCTCAGGACTCCTGCTGCGACTTATTAAACACAGTGGAGCACCTGTTGGATGTCCAGGGTTTCACTGGTCCTTGCCCTTAAGAACCTGAAGGCTGGACTTTCCCAGTTGTGGTGGACTCAACCAGATTCTCCACTGACCAGCGGATGGCGACCCTGAGGCTGAGGCGGTTAGGCTCGGGGCCCTCTGCTGGGATTGATGAGATCAGGAAGGGAATGTGGTTCAATACCTATTATGCGCCGTGTTCACACCTGTGATCTTACGCAAGCCTTCCGGTATTTACCATCCTTACTGGGTATTGTTTTCCAAGGAGGAAACTGAGGCAGGGAGCCTAAGTAACTCACCAAAAGTAAGAGGCAGAGCGGTGAGTTTGTGTTTTGCTTGAAAGCCCTGTCTTTTCCAACACATCGTGCCACCTTCCTTTTTGAGGACTGCTTTTGCCACACTAGGAGCTTCTTGCAATTATCAGGGACTCAAGGCTTATAATTAAGGAAAACCTGTAACTTCCAGGTGGCTCATTCTTTTGGCCAGTTTGGAAATACTGATTTTTGACATTTTCTTCTCCAGCCTAGTAGGTGGCATTTATGAGTTCCTGGATATGAAATTTTTTGTCCCTTTTTTGGTGTAATGAGAAGGGGAAATTTTTCTAATTTAAAGATAAAGTTAAGGGGCTAAGTTTTCTTTATGTACTGTTTTTTTAAAAATTGAAATCTGGACAGGATTAAAAACAACTTTTTGACTGTTTTTAGGATTTACAAATTCGCCAGAGTACAGCCTATAGCTTACATCAGCCTCAGGGAAACAAAGAACACGGAACCGAGCGGAATGGCAACCTCTACAAGAAGAGCGATGGGTACGTGGAACTGTGTTGCTGGAATTTGCACGTGTGTTCATTATTTCTTGTGTCGAAAATTTCTGAACTCTTATTTTTCTCCCATTTATCTGTAAGGATCCGAAAAGTGTGGCAGAAAAGGAAATGTTCTGTTAAAAATGGCTTTCTGACCATCTCCCATGGCACGGTAAGTATTCTCTTTTAATTTGTGGTCTCTGCTACGGTGACATGTGAGTGAAGAACATAGCGAAGTGAGAGGACACAGGTGGTTCTGCCTGTGTCACAGCATTAAGGGTGCATTTTAGAGAATTCCTCTGCTGAGAGAAGCTTGTTCGGTTTCCTTTCCCTCTGCACGCCTGCACCCTCTCAGGCTGTCTCCAGCCAGAGAGAGCCGTGGTGCTTCACAAGAGCAGTCAGGAATACCTGATGAGCCAGATGGTCTTTATTTAAAAGCCTTTGATTTCCAGAAACGAAAAAACCCAGCAAACTTCTCCCCAGCTACGTTTGTCTTTAGAAATTGAACATTGCAGTTGGAGAGATTTCTGCTTCTCCATTAAAGTAAAAACGTTTAAGTGGTCAAGACTCTGGGAATCAGAACTCTAAGAGAAGAGAGATTTCAGTAATTTTATTGTAGAAATCTAACACACTGCGCCAACCTTAAGTCCTTTTTGTATCATCCCATGTTTAATTCCCATGCAGGAAAACTGAGCCCTGTAAGTTAAGCCTATTAAAAACCAATCAGAATTAAATGATTTACTCATCTGGCTTTTGGAGACCAGGGATTTGAACCACAGTTACAAACACAGCCCTTCATACCGCAACCCTCTTTTCCACGGTGGCAAGAGGCGTTTTATCAGCTTTCCTGGTGTGACGAGATCTGGTGAAAGCCACGGAGGCTGGTAGAGATTTTTGAAAAAGTCTAAAGGCTGAGTTGGTTGCTGTTTTGTTGCTATTGAGACACTGGTGGTGGCTTGCATTTCTGTTGCCCAAGCAGGAGGCCGGGTGCTGGGTGTGTATTAGCAGCCTCAGTCCTCTGAGTGGATGGTAGTGGAGATAGCCTGGATCTTCGTCTTTACTTTCCCTCCTCCCACCAGTTCCCTTGGTGACAGGTGGAGCTGGGCAGGAGCACAGACGGGCTTTTGAGGCCCCTATGGGAAAGTCCTGGCTCAAAGGGGATTCCAGAGAAACAGCCCTTCTCAGTACTTAGGAATAAGGAAATAGAGTAAAACCCTACTTGAAGGACGGCCCTGCAGTGTGGATTGTGTTCCACTGGGGCTCTCTTCACTTTCACTGATTGTGCTTTGGGAAAGGAGAGACAGCAGAGCTATCAGATATCAAGGGTCATCTATAGGGATCTCTGGGGACCTCTGGTCTAGGGAATTGAATGTGTCTCTTGCCTGGGCAAGTAAAGGTCATTTCTCTTTTCCAAAATCCGGCCTTCACTGGTGTTATGATCACCTCGTCACTCATGGGACCGTGCAGTTTGGATCCTGATGTATGTTTTTCCCATATAAACGCATGCGTGTGTGTCTGCATATGAGTGCTGTAGAGGAAGGGAAGCAAATTCATTCAGTCACCACTCCTCTTTAAAATTAAGAATGTTAGGCTGGATGATGGCCAGGTTCCCTTCCGGCTCTAAACA
This sequence comes from Equus quagga, assembly GCF_021613505.1. Lineage (NCBI taxonomy): Eukaryota > Metazoa > Chordata > Mammalia > Perissodactyla > Equidae > Equus > Equus quagga. The sequence continues at coordinate 132,101,550 of NC_060271.1, read as the reverse complement.
CCTGTGATTCTGTGATTTGCTTTCAAGTTGTTTTCCACTCGGTTGTTTTAACTCAGGTTTACTGCCTCAGTCCAGAAAATTTCATAAAATAAGACTGAGTTTCATTTCAAGCTTGTTTACAGCTCTTAAGTCGTTTGGTATATTTGCTTTATTAAAGTGTTCCCCTAGACCCAGGGTCTCAGCTTAAGCCAGAGCGGTCCTCCCTCCACAACAGAAATGAAAACAGGCCTGGTAAGCCTCTGCTGGCAGCATAAACTTTGGTTCCCATCACTTCCATTGCTTGAGCTTCCTCCCAAAAGACGTGGAGGCTTAGTTCTCTTTAAATGTCGACAGGTTGCCCCAGTTTTTGGCAGATAAGTACAGTTATAACTAGCTCCACTAGCTTGCTGACAACTCAGCTTGTCACATCACCTGCATATTGAATAAGTCCTTTGTGTTTGGGGGAACCATCTCTAGGGAATCTCTGCTCTCCTGATGCCTCATCCTGCCTCGCAGCCTAGGTTAGTAGCAGCCGGAGCAGCCATTCCCTCCTACCTGGAGGAGTGGCAGGTGAGGGCTCCGTCCCTCTGTCTTGCCAGGAAAATAAGTGGGTTCATGTAGCAGCCCTCCTTCTAGAGCAGAGCACTCCTTTTCTTTCCTTTCTGTTCTGCATGCTCTGGAAGGCAGAATCCTGACACGCCCTGTGCTACCGCATCCACAGAGCGTTTGCATGCGGTGATGTGCATTAGCCGCTACCGAGAACCAGAGTTGAGAGATGCCTTTTTTGTGTGGCTTTGTTTTGATTTGGCTCCTTGTGTGGCTTACCTGTTTAGCCAGCATCTCCCTGAGTATGCTAATTTACTGTCAGGAAAAGGTGCAATTTTTCAAAGTCTTGACTGAGCAAATGGGAATCTAAGAGCAGTACCTGGCACTCAGCATAGAAGTAGCACAGGGTGTATTTGCACTGTTAGCAAAACTGATTTCTTCCCAGGAAGCTGGCAGCCTTTGGGAAATGAGACTGTTGTGTTCTCTACTCTAGCAGAGGGATAATGCTAACATCCGGGATGAATTCAGTGAAAGCCCAAGATGGTATTCCCCGTTAGCCAAGGCTAATCGTGTTTTCTGGCACTGGGAAGAAGTGATCCTTGGGACAAAATAACCCTAATTAGGTATCTTCTTTGCCAAATTCATAGCATTGCCACACCGCCAAAGGCTAGGGACTGTGTTAAGCTGGAAGAAATGTCCGCTGGTTCTCACACAATCTAAAAATTTTTTTAAATGATCATCAATCATGCAGAAAGAAGAAGAAAAACTTCCTTTTAAAGGCCCGACAAGTTGGGAAAAATAGAACGGCCTGATTAAGTATCACAAAGAATCCATGCCTTTGCACCAACACTAAGTCTGTAAGTCTGTTTCTCTCTCCTTCCTGAGTTTTCTACTAAACCGGGGCTTCTCAGATTAGGCTCTTAGGAGCACTGCTATGTGATGAATTAGCTAGTACTCTTCTGTAGCTGCATTAAATGATGTTACTGTTTTTCCCAAATTGCAGCAGGGAGGGAGTTTAATGGATAGACTATTTCTCTGAAAATTTTCTCCCGTCAATTTTTCTCATAGCTTTGCTGTCAGCTAATACTTAATCTGAATGGACAAATAGCAAACAATTATTAATGTAAAGCTTAGAACAGCTGATATTGCTTAAGATGGTCAGCTTGTGTGTTTTGTGGACTGATTCTTAGGGTCATCATTTTTTAATATGTAGCCACATCTGTGCCTTTATGATTATTCCTACTTCAAATATAGGCACTTAATATTTTTCCATATTTTGTGTTCATACACTGTGAAGTAAGGGATCTGTCTTTGTGGGTAGTTGTCTCAGCAGAAACGAGCAACTTTCCCCATAGCGCAAGGGAAAAAGGGAATACAAGTCAGAGGGAGGAAGTGGGGGGGGGGTGTTAATTCACAGGATGGGTCTTTGCTGCACTGAAAGATCCTTACAGCCCATCCAGGTCGTCACTCTGCTTTCCATGGAAAGCATGCCGAGGGCAAGAGGGAGTGGCAGTTAAGAGCTTGGGCTCTGGGGCCAGGCTGGCTTGTTCCAGTGTTGGCTTCACTGCTCCCAACCTGTATCAGCTCAATCAAATTATTTAGTCTGTGTGGGCCAGTGTTGTTATCTATAAAATTGGAGTTCCTACCTCAAAGGGCAGTTAGGACAATTAGATGAGTTAATTCATTAAAAATGCTTAGAACAGTGCTTGCCTCATACAAGCACATAATATAATAATAATAATAATAAATAATAGCTGAATAAATATAGGTATTATTATTATTATGCAAAATCATCTTCTTGTCCACGAAAGTGTTTCTGTACTTACCAAAGTGCACCAACCCCTTCTACTGCTCCTGTGTGTAAGACTTAGCGGACTCCAGCACTTTGGAAGTAGGCCAAGAACGTCATTTAAATGCGCATATGCAGTTGTGTGGTCACGGGAGACGCAGACTTTCTCTGGGCTCCACAGCTGTGGCAAAGCGTTTGGTTGCATCTGTAGTGTGGGCACCTACTTGGCACTGCAGGAATGTAATATTTGGTCTGTTGGTTCCCGGACGAGCCAGGTACTTGCATTGGTAAAGATCCAAAATTGGATTGATTGTGTTTTACCTGGAATTGTCAAGGTTTGCAAGATGAGGCAGAGCTTGCAGTCTTCTAATACCGATTTCCGACGATCTAGGGACTCTGTTAGACATCTGCAGGTTGTAGAGAATATCCAGTGACTTCCATCAAAGAGATGAGGTCAACATGGCGACACACCGGGAGGGTCTGCTACAACTGCGCATTCATCCAACTTCTGCGTATCTACACTTCCTTCTGTCCAACCCAAATTGTTCACAGTGCAAGGATCAGTCCTGTTTTAATGGAGACCACCCTCCCTCACCCTGACTCTGGGAGTTTAGTGGAGAGAGGTCTGTAAATGCATGCGGGTCTCACAGGTCTGCCCAGGTGTAGCTGCTTGTGTATGTGTACCTCGGTCCCAAATCCAAGCTGTTACAATTTCGTGACACATCTACTGGCCACGGGAAGGGGCAAACAAGAACAACTGAAGTCAAAGACATTTTGTTTGATCTTTTCTTTAGTAGCTTGGTAAGAGGTAAGATAAGCCCATTCATATTTGGAGATTTCTCCAAGATTTCTGAGAGGCATTTTACCATTCAGAAGTTTTTTTCTAAAATTATCTTCTTATCCTTTGCCTTTTGCATTTTTGGACCAAATATGGTAGTTTTTGAAATGGTAATAAGATAGCCATTTTTGACACATCTCTGACAAAAATCTTTTGTGATCTCTTGTTACCGCTTTGGCAGGTGGGATGTTGGGGGAGATACGGATGTGAATGACGTGGGTTTTGTTGAAACTGGAGTGACAGATGGTTGGTATTTAGGATTGTGAGTCTATTATCTGTCATCACTTCAGAAAGTAACAGAAATTTATTTGTCTGTCATTTTTGTGCTGTGGGATTACTTTCCCTGGAAGTGAGTGTTTACACACAGCAAAACACTTAAGATCACCAGAAATTGAGCTGGGTTCCCAAGTCACCCCGCCAACTGCCTCTGTCGTCAGTAGAAATAAGGACAGAATGTCTCAGAGCTTTAGCCATGGAGCATTTTGATCCCAAGGAGGCCACCGCCATCAGTATCAAACGAGCATTGCTTGTCCCCGTGTCTGGATGGGCGTGTGGGCCACTCAGTGTCCCTTGCCGGGAGGGACAGCTGCCCTCTGGGGAGCTGAAATTGAGGGACCTGCTGTGATGTGCCTCTGTCATGCCTTCCTACATAAATCTGCCTTCTGAAAGCTATCTTTGCAAACCAGTGACACCCCTGATCTTGCCCTGTTTTAATGTGGAATGACGCATTATGGTTTTCTATTCCTTCCCACCCAGCTCTGTTTCTTTCTTTCTTTTTTTTTTTTAAACAGGCTAACCGGCCTCCTGCAAAGCTCAACCTATTAACCTGCCAAGTGAAGACCAACCCTGAGGAGAAAAAGTGCTTTGACCTTATTTCACGTAAGTGTGTTTGTCAGATGCTGCACCACAGAGAAATGGCGTTAAACTCTCTTCTAGGGCATCCATCCCATTTCAAACAGTGCCTTTTAAAGAATTGGTTTTCAAAGAGAAATGACTTTACTTCAAGTGACATACGTGCTTTCTCTTTCCACTCATAATTGTTCGCCTGCCGGTCCCTCCAGTTGAGACTTGACTTCGAGGACGGCCCTGCTCTCCTCGTGGGGTCTGTAAACCCAGATACGTCGCCTCAGCTCCCTGAGCCTCAGTTTTCCTAGTTGTAAGCAAGGAGGTTATACTAGATCAGTCCTCAAGCCTGAATCCCTTCACTTAACTAAAAAAAGGATGATTCTCTTGTCAGAGTTTCCCTAATTTGGGTGATGTTGGAAATGCTGCACAACTAAAGTGGTAAGGTCTTCAGCAGGGCCCCTGAAACTTTGGTTTTTGAAATTGGTTTGTCTTCCCCACCACAGAATTGGTCTTTCCCCTTCTGTTTGCTTTTCTTTTTTCCGGCATACACACAGGGATTACCACAGAACCGTCTATTGTGGTGAACGTTCAGCCAGCGTCCCCTAGGAAAAAAGAAAAGGACCAGCGAGAAATCCTAAAGAAAATAGGCTGCTGGCCTCTTGTTCTTGGCAATTTTTGGTGGCAGGGTTACAATTTAGGGGGAGAGAAGGGGCCAGCTCCTTTTTCAAAAGGCTTTCAAAAGGAAGTCCCTAGGGCTTTGGGCTCTAGAGTGAGATTGATAGAAGACTTGACCGTGTATTTCAGGAAGATGGGCGCTGTCTTATTTGCCTCAGTCTCCCTGAGCACGAGCTGGCTGCTTGTTACGATGTCTGTGGGACTGTATTTTTGAGGGCTAGAAAGTTACTTACTAGATAGTTTAATGCTCACAGCAAACTCGTGAGGTAATTTTACTGTTTTGGCTTCGCTGGGTGAGGCGAAGAGACGGAGGCTGGAGGGGGGGTTCCTCTTGAACCCCCATTTCCCTCTTCTGATGTGCGCTGTACTGAGCTACAGGAGAGTGTTGAGCACTGTGCTGTGGGGGAAGGATATTGTTTGTTCTGTTCTTCAGATTCTAGACTGATTTGTAAAATAAAAACTGACTTTATCCTCTTTCGAACCCTGTGTCCCAACTCAGTCTAGTGAGGCCCCCAAATTCATTTACCCTTCTCATCGAAGCTTGGTCTCAGATCCTTCCTTCATACAAGGTGGTGTGAATGTGGAGAACTGACTATAGTTTACAGTGTGATCACTACAGGGGTTATCTGCCTCTAGAGAACAATAAAAAGTTTTCGTTAAAGGGAAAAACCTTGATGGTATAATCTGATGTCAGCCAGTGGCTAGGTAACACTTGGAGGATTTTAGGCCTTGCCATTTTCTGAGGCAATAACCCATAATAAGCAGTATGTCACCCTTCAATAAGTGATTGACACTTAGTAGTTCGCTAAGCTCTCCTGAGTTCTGCACAGGTGGAGGTGGGTGCGAGCTCTTCCCTCAGCTCACCCGTCACCTCCGTCACCCCTTGTGGGAGCCCCAAGTAGACCTATGTAGAACCGTTTATTTCAGACTTGTGAACAACTCCACAGCGTTGCCAAACCTACACATTTTTAGCAACAGCTCAGGCACTGAGGAGGGTTGGTAGATGGTAAGTGTGCCTACCTACCTACCAAGCATGAATTGTTGTGTTCCTCAGACGTGTGGGAAGGTGGTCTGTGTGAGTCTGGTTTTGTGTGAATGCTCCAGCAGGCTGTCATTTGCCTAGATTCCATCAGTATCTTTGCTCTAGTACCTAATGCGAAATAAATATCTTCAGGCAAGGGTTTCCAGCCTCTGATACCCAGAAGGTTTACTGAGTCCGGTTTGAGGCGCTGTCGTAAATTTGCCAGAGTCCGTTGTCATCTTTGAAAAAAGCTCTCATCTCTTCTTCTTCCCACTGTCTTCCAGGGGGTAGAATGAATCCGAGTCCTATGAATTTTTCTTCCTCAGCTAGTTTTCCAAGGGTGTTCCTCCCCCAGGTATTTACAGTGAAAATGCTTTGTCGCAGTGCTATGTGGGTTTGAGTTCTTACAGAGAAACTTGAAACTTCCCCCAGGAGTCGTCAAGGGAGGCACTGCAAGGTGCTGAAGGCTTGATTCGATGAGCGTCCTGAGAAGGTCAGGCTTGGGTTCAAGTCTGATTCTGCCTGACCAGGGAATGTGGTTGTTACCCTCTCTGACTCCTCCTCTTCCTACTGACCGGGCTAGTGGGACACTATCACCAAGATGCCTTTGAGCTCTTAAAACGTTTGGGTGTTTGGAGAAATAAAAGGCTGCACGATAGGCAGCGAGGATGATATTTCAGGTGTGGGTCTACCAGGCACCAGGAGCCGCTGCGCCCTCCTGACCCTTACCTTGTAAAGCCATCTTGGAATTGCTTAGAGAGCCCAGAAGAATAACAGACAGACCACTGGCTTCACTTATTTTCCTGCAAGATCCCCCTTTGCCATTCTCTCCCCTAGGCAGGGATTCCTCACTCTGATCAAGCTATAAACAGGCCATGCTCTCAAGGAGGACATTTTCATGGCAAGGCCAGCCCTTCTCGGGTTGACCCCACCCTTTGCAAATTCAAGTCCTAAGCCATTATCCTTGAGTCACTCAGTAACCGTAGGTGTGTTGGAAGATGCAGGAGAATTCAGAGATGATCTAGGTCAGTCCTTTGAGTAGGATGGACCCACGGGGAGTTGGTAACTTCCCGGGTCCACACGACAGGTTCGTGGCCAATTGGGGCCAGAGCCTCAGGTGGAGAAGCAAGAATTCCTTGAGCCGAAGGAAGTGGGTTGCTCCCCCTTGCCTCTTTGATTTTCCTCCTGAGCTGTTCCTGGTCTGGCCATGAAGTGGCTCAGTGGTAGACACGTCTCAGGTACTACCTGCCATCGGCACAGCTTCCTGAGAACTCCGAGATCCCCTTAGTGTGGGATGTGGACCTGCCATCCGCTCCCTGCTCCAGATGAGGCTGTGTTCATCAGGGAGAAGGTGGGAGCAGGGAGAGAGGCCTCGCTCCTCTCTTTCCAGCACGTGGTGGAAACTCCTCCCAACAGTTCAGCCTGGTACAGTCACTAATACTTAGTTCACAAAATCAAGTTCATTTTTCTGATCTTGAAACAGGTCTCTTAAACTCTGTTCCTCTCCTCAGTAACAGGGTGGGGATGAGAGAGGGTGTATTTCCATTCCGCTGGGTGTCGGAGAGTAAAGGTGAGATGGTGTGGCAGGAAGCGTTTCAGACCAGGAATCAGAAAACCTGACTCGTCCACTGCTGGGTACTCTTGTTTTTTGCCACTTGACCTCTCTGGGCCTCCGTCTCCTCCCAGCCAACTTACTAAGAATTGTTCTAAGAACCAAAGTGCTTCCAGGAGTATAAAAACTACTATTGGAAGATGACGTATTAGCTCATCTTGAGGGGCACAGATGTTTATTATGTGTCCCCAAGAGCAGTCACTGCTCTGCCATCTGGAGAAGTTGGATCACCTCACTTTTTTTTCTTTGTTGTTTTTATATTTAATTTTTTGTTTTGTTTTGGGCTGATTGTGGAATTGAGAACTTCTATATATCCCTCATCCAGCTCCCCCTAATGTCAACATCTTAGTACAGTTTTCCGATAGTACATATTACCTTTTGTATCTGTCATTGATGTACGACTATCAGTACCAGGGAATTGACATTGGGATGATGCTATTAGTGAGGAATCTTACTCAGATTTTACCAGTTTTCCACTAATGTCTGTTTCCTGTTTGAGGATTCTCTCCAGGATCCCACCTCGCAGTTAGTTGTTATTTTATCTGAGTCTCTTATGGTCTATGGCAGTTCTGTAGTCTCTCTGTGTCTTTTATGACCTTGATTCTTTTAAAAAAATTTTTTGCTGAGGCAGATTTGCCCTGAGCTAACATCTGTTCCCAATCTTCCTCTTGTTGTATGTGAGCTGCTGCAACAGCATGGCTACTGATAGACGAGTGGTGTAGGCCCCCACCTGGGAACCGAACCTGGGCCGCTGAAGCAGAGCATGCTGAACTTAACTGCTAGGCTACTGCGGCTGACCCCCATGATAACTTTTTGGAAGACTGTTGATCCATTTTTTGGTCAAGTGTCCCTCAATTTGGGTCTCTCTGATGCTTTCCCCCAATTGGACTGAGGTTATGTATTTTTGGCAAGACTGACACATCATGTGCCCCCTCCTCTCTCCTGTGCATACAGGGGGTCAGCGGTCTGGCAAAACCCTTGTAAACATTGCTGACGCCAGCTTTGTGTGAGCATAAGAGTTTGTGTTCCATCGTTAGCAGTTCCTCTTGATTTCGCTATATTTGTAATACAAGCACTCCCATAGCATTATGTTGCTAGAGTTTCTCCTAATAATCTTTTTCTAAGAAGGCCAGAAAACTGCTAAGATAACTCGCTTCAAAAAAGCTTTTACTATTCAGAGGTCTTTAACAATTACTTTTTGGGGGCCAACTCTGTAGCAAGCTACCAAAATGAAGCTTCTGAAAAGATAGTGATGGTTTTCATTGAATAGCTTCAGTTTTTGGAAGCTGTGCCTTTTTAGACTTGAATGGAAGAAGGGGCAGTTTCGCTAATTTGCATTACAAAGCCACAGTCTTGGAGCAAGCGGAGGCCCATCTGTGAAGGAGGGGAGCGAGTGCTCAATTTTATACAAATCATTGATTTCCTAGCAGAGAGTCAAGGTTATTCCTGACATTAGTTGTAAACCACTTTCTTTTGGAATTGTGCATGGATTACTGTCTGGGCTCACAATTGATGAAACTCCTCTTGCTGCGCAGATGACAGGACGTACCACTTCCAAGCTGAAGACGAACAGGAATGTCACATGTAAGTTCTTTGCGGGTGGGACTCAGGCTGGGACTTAGCACTTGTCCTTAGGATTCAACACAGTGTCACTATTACCCTTCTAGATGGATGTCTGTGCTGCAAAACAGCAAAGAAGAAGCTTTAAACAATGCATTTAAGGGAGACGACAATACTGGAGAAAATAACATAGTCCAAGAACTGACCAAGGAGATCATCTCTGAAGTCCAGAGGATGACGGGCAATGACGTGTGTTGCGACTGCGGGGCGCCAGGGGGCCCCCGGGCCCCCCCCCCCCCCCCCCCCCCCCCCCGAACTCTCTGACGTTTAAATCCCTTTCTGAGTCACAGAATCCAGTCATTGATTTTCCCTTTCACTTCCACCACAGAGTTCAGTGCCGCTCAGCCTGAGCTCATCCCATGCCGTCACACAAATGCTTGCTGAGCTGTGTGCAGACTGTGTGGGGGGAAGGGTGGGAAGATGGCTCCTCTGGCCCTCAGAACAGGACCTCAGGAAGATGGCCTGATAGAGCTGAAAAGATTTAAATGCTTGCTGAGAAATGAAAACTGAAGCACAGGCCGAGGTGAAATCAGGGTCATCTGGTCTTTGTATTGGCTCCAGAGGCTGTGTCTGGGCGGCTTTTCCTGGGATTTACTCCATCCTCCCTTTGTACTGCTTGGTGGAACTTCTGTAGTAACTTGAAGCCCCTGTCTAGTCTGTGACCCTGGAAGAGCCGCTCACTTTGTCAGGTACCAGTTTTCCTCTATGGAAAATGAACAAACAGGTCAGGATTATTTCCAGGCCTGCTAGCTATCACATTCTATAAAATGAGATGTTTATTTCCACATTTTGATAAAGCTTGTGAGGGACTTCATCTCTAATGGACAGAGCGTATCGCTGCAGATTTTAACAACTAGTGATTTCAGAGTGTGAGGAGCTGACAGTCTTCTAATTAAGATGGAAAGGTGTTGGGGCAAGGGAGCTACAGAAGAGTGTTTTCTGAGTATTCGTAACGTGAGAGAGATCGTGGCTTGGCTAGAATTGTCAGTTACCTTTTCATTCCTCTAATTCTCTGACAATTTTTATTGAAAACAAACACAGCAAAAATAGAGTGGATAGTTGAGAAGTTCCATGAGGTTCCTGTTACCCTGAGGGCTGTGTTTGGGGGTAACTGGAGGAATTATCTCATGGGCGTCTTGACCCATTTTGGCAGCATCTTTTAAGATCTTTTTGGATCTTACCTTTTAGGGATTGATAAGTAGTGAATCGTGCTTTTTCTTAAGAAAAGATAAGGGTAGTATAGTACTTAGACTTTTAAAACATTTTTATAAAGAAATCAAAGCTATGTACGTTTTTTTAAATGCTAAGACAATATGGGTGTTGTAAAAACTTGATGTAAAGTAGTCTAAAATGTACACCTGTCCCTACCAAAAGCATGGTGCCGTCAATACCATAGAACAGATCCAGTGACGTGAACACACAAATGCCGGGAAGTGTTTCTTAGCATGGATAAAATTTTTTAATGTGAACTTTTTTTTTATTAAGATTATGATATTTAACAACTTTGTGAAATTTCAGTTGTACATTATTGTTAGTCATGTTGTAAGTACACCACTTCACCCTTTGTGCCCTCCCCCCACTTCCCCTTTCCCCTGGTAACCACCAATCAGTTCTCTGTCTATATGTTTAACGTGAACTTTTTAAGAATAACTTCACAATTGTCTAGTGACCAAGGTTGCGATATTTACCTGATGTGAGTTTCTAAGGGCAACAAGCAATTCTAAAGAGAATTGTACTTATGGGCCGTGATAATGGCCATTTTATTTTGAATGCCCCATTTTCAGTAAATTCAGCATTCATCTGTCAGGCATTTCTTGAGTACCTGCTATGTGCCAAGCACATAGAAAGATATGTGCCAAGGCATAGTAGGATGCTTCAGTGAATAAGTAAACATGATTTGAAGAGAAACTCGGTGGCTGGTGCAAGCATGGGTTTGAGCCCAGATAAAGGCAAGACTGTGGTCTGGCTCTGCATCCACCTGCAGCCTCGAGCAAGGCCCTTCTCCTTTCTGAGCATTGTGAAGACACCTGCCCTGTTCACCTCCTGGGTCTCTTGTATGCAGTAAATGAGGTGTTATGAAAGGATCTGTAATTTCTGAAGCTCTCACAATGTGAGCTGTCATTGCTGCTCCCGAAGTACTGAACACAGCATGGCATCAGCACACAGTATGTGCTCTCTGTTGTCCTTATTAGCATCTTTGTGAACCTGTAAACATGTATGTTTTAAGTCTGTTCCCTATAGAACCAGACTTTGGTGGGCCTCAGTTTTCCTCTCCCTCCCCTTTGCTAGTAAGACCAGGTTGGTGATGGGTGTGTCTGTGTTCAGGATGGCCCTCCAGGGACCCATGGCCACTAGAGGGCACTGTGTCCTATTTATTCTTGTGCACATGGCACCTGTCACTTAATAAATGAATGGAAGGCTGGGGAGGTGGAGGGATAGGAAGAGGAGAGAGAACAGACATGTGCGTATATGTGTATTGTGTGTAAACTAGTGGTAATCATGGATGAATGAAGGTTCTGGCTGCACCAGGTATCAAAAAAATGCTCATGCTCCAAACTCCCTGGTTAGAAATTATGCAGGAATAAAGTTCTGACCCTGGCCTACTGGCTGCAAGCTCCAACTTTCCCTGTTCTCTTTGACAGATCCTACATGGCTTTCCACCAATCTGGGCATTCTGACCTGCATCGAGTGTTCTGGAATCCACCGAGAGCTGGGGGTTCACTACTCCAGGATGCAGTCCCTGACGTTAGATGTATTGGGAACATCTGAGCTGCTGGTAATTTTCAGATCCTTGATTTTGGAATGGAACTAAATGAGATGAAAGCTAAGTTTTTATTTTGGCCTTTAAATCCATTTTGGTTTCTTGAAACTCCACTGGGCTGGTGGTGTTGATGTTTGCCAGATGGATTTGGGCAATTAGAAGCTCTTTGGTAATCCCTCCTTCTCAGCTAACTAGTACTTCAGGGCACTTCTTGTTGCAAAACTTTATTTTTAAATGAATAAAGTGAAGTGAAACTCAAAAAGGAGCATTGAGACTAGAGTAGGATTCTGGAATAGGGTGGTGGTATGGTCTTGTTCACCCCATTCGTAGACAGATGCAGAACCTGAAGCCCAGGGACAGTAAAGGACTCATTCTCCCTGAGTCATCAGCTGATTTCTGCCACGTCTGGTCACTACCTGGCTCGAGCCTGAAGTGGACTTTTCTTCTGCCCTTACTGTCACTCTGTGGGAGAGATATTGGTCTTTGCTTTTACTGCCTTTGTTTCTAAAAAAGATCTTTCATTCTCGGTTCAGTGATAGCACATGAGCCATGCAGTATATATCGTTATTAGGAGGTTGAAGCATTTTCTGTGAAGTAACTAACTCTCAGAGTATTGAGTCTGTGGCCCCACTGAGGAACAGGGCACATCACACCGAGGTGGTACTTTGGGGCCACCTAAAATGTGAGCTTTTGTGGGCTGTTTTCAAAGTCCATGACTGCTGGTTAGAAAGCAGTGTTGGTAATTCTTTCTTGGGGTAGCCGGGCATTGGACAGTAAATATTAAGTGGATATTGATTGCCGTTGATTTTAGTGTCAAGAGCAGTAGTCTTGACAGAAAATCAATTGTTGTGGTCAATATACCTCTCAAGAGGCCGTAAATCTCATTGATGACTACTCTGGATCCAACGTGTGTGAACTTGTAATGCATTTTGAACTATCCTGTCAAATCCTTCCAGTCTTTCCGAGGAATTTCTTTATGGTCTTGAAAGACAGAGTTGGGAGAAACTAGAGTGGATTCTGGTAGCCCATTTAGTGATATCCCTGGTGACTTCAAGTTTAAAACTAAGCCACCCTCAGCGAGGCCTGAGCGGTGTGTTTTTGGTTACACACTGTGGTTATTGTTAACGTAGTGATGCACACAACCTGCCTGCTTGGTAGAGCTGTGTGTGCGCGCGTAGTAGTCTGCGTAACTGATGAGGGCGTAGATTTGAGATTCTCACAGTCTATTTTCAAAGAAACACAATTGCTTCTCACTGAGCACTGATAAACTATGGCATGTGCTATACTGCTGTACTAATTTTCTTAAAACACTGGGAAGCGTTGTGATTTATGGTGAAATAATAATTGCTTAGTTTATGCGAGGCACTTTGCAGAGCACTTTCTATGCATTAGCTCATTTGCCCCTCACTACAACCCTATGACCTTGGTATATTATCCCCATTTTACAAAGGGGGAACTGAGGCTTAGAATGTTTAAATATGCCCAAGGTTGTGTATTAAAGAGCCTGGTCTGGGGCGGTGGCCCCTTTAATGTGATTCCAGAGCTCACACCCTTAACCTTTGAGGAAGCTGGGATGTAAACTGGCCTTTGCGGTGGTCGTCTTGCCCTGTGGCAAGATGTCACTGCTGTCCCTCCTCATCCCTGTTCCATTCCCCAACCCCAACAAACGTTTAACAGCCAACTCTCGGGGTAAAAAAAAAAGCCCTGCTTTGCAGTCTCCCTATTCCCATGATATAGATACTCCCACCATGGCCAGTTTCAGGCTACCAGTGTGAATTACTGAGTGTGCAGTGGGAAAGAGATGTTTAACAGCACACCATTTATAGTAAGTTCACCATACAAATACAAGAGTCATAAGTAACTTCAAAAACATAGAGGGTAGTAAAATGTAGTAAAATAATTAGGAAGTGTTGAGTGTTGAGTATTTTATTACTATTGTTTTTTCTCCCCAGAGCCCCAGTGCATAGTTGTATATCCTAGTTATAAGTCCTTCTCGTTCTTCTGTGTGGGACACTGCCACAGCATGGCCTGATGAGTCGTGTATAGGTCCGTGCACAGGATCCAAACCAGCAAACCCTGGGCCGCCAAAGCAGATCACGAAAATTTAACCACTTGGCCATGGGGCCAGCCCCTATTACTGTTTTTAATATAATTTATTTAATTATGATTTTATATGATGTAATTTTAATAATGGCCATGTGAGCATTTAATAATGGCTCTAGTGATCTGGTAGGAGCCTGACTCCAACACGTCTGTTACACCTGCTTAAATGTGTCTCAAAAATTTAACTGACGATGTTCATGAGCTTCTGTTGCCTACCAAAGAGGAAAACACCAAAGAAGGCTGAAAGGAAAACGTTTCCATTTTGATGAAAAGATGAGGTGGCTCTGATCCCTGGCTTAGATCTTGGTTTCTGTCTCCCAGAGCTTCTGTCTGTATATTCTCATAGGAGAGTAAAGTTTGGCCAACTCGCAACCATTATGGAGATATCAGGCAGAGCCCTCCCAGTCAGCGTCTGCAGATCTTTCAATGTCTGGTCTCTGCTGTAGTTTTCAAGTCTCCCTATCTAAGTCTTTTCCTGGGCGGTTATCAGAAAAACAAAGGGCAGGAGGCCATGAATCATGTGGATTTATTTCCACCCTCTGCTTGTCCCTGAACTCTGCCTGTCTGGTTGCTTACAGGAGGCAGACATCCATCTCCCTACTTCTCAACCCCACCCCATTACTGTGTGCCAGGGCTGCGGGTATGACATTGTGTCCCAAACCCTTATTCCTCAGCCATTAAGTTAGGCAACAGATGGAGAGTACGTGTCAGGTGTGAGTATTCATTTGTAAAGCATAGGAATTTCAGACCTTTTCAAAGCACCTAGTTATTTTATTTTGCTTAGACAGATGCCTGAACAAAGGATTTTCTGAAGGCTTGATACGCACACACACACACACACACACCCTCCCCCACTTTCTTTCTCTCCCTCTCTCTGTGCGTGTGTATTTAGAATTATGTCTGGCATGTAGTAAAAACTGTAAAATATTAGCTATCATTATTATCTCCTCCTCCAAGATGACTTTAACAAAATCCTTTCAGAAGAATGATCCATGTGTCCTAATGTGTGAATCCACAGGAAAGTTCACTCTGATTGTCTGCTCCATTTATGAACCTTTCAGATTCATAGGGCAGTGATGTCAGCGTCTTTGGCTGATTTGTTCATTATCGTATGTTTTCTTGTGCAGCAAATGTTAATTAGACTCTTAGTACCCTATTAAAGAAGTAAGAGGGTGAACTGGAAAGTAACTTTCCAGCATCTCTGTGGGTGCAGCCTGGACAAAGGTGTTTTACAGGAGTAGTGTTTCTCTGTCTTCAGGTAGGTCAGTAATAGAGCCCCCATCTCAGGGTGATGTGCTGTGACAGGAAAGGGATTTTTAAATGACAGAGACAGCAGATCCATGAGTAGGAATTTTCATTCTCTGGCTGGCATTGTGTTCCTAAATAAACAGAAGCTCACCCCATAAAATGTCACTGCTGTCCTCCCATATGGTCTCACCATATTCCTCATGATAAAAGTCTTTTGCTTAATTCTGTAAATCATTTTCTGGCCTCGAGTTTGCAAACACTCTCCCTGGATGATGTGCTGTGGCACTTTGACCATTTCTTTTTAAATTTGTTTTTCTTTCAAAGCATGCTTGATTTCCATGTTAATTGACTGGGTTTCAGCCGCATTCGTGAAGGTGGCTGGTTAGTAGTAATCTTTCTTCTCTTTACCTGCTTTTAGACACCCTTCTTCCTCAGCGGAAAGAAGCTGGGGTCACTGAAGTATTAATTAGATTAGTCCTGGGCAGTCGCGCCACCTTCACTATGTTAGCATGCACCAGCTTAATATTTTCAATTTTAAAGCAATCTGCTTTCAGAAAACCTCCTGCTAAGCATAGATTTTTTATGTATTAAAGGTGTGCCGTGCTCTGTAAGCCTTCCACCCTTCTGGGATCTGAGGGGGCCCAATAAAGAACAAACCATTTCCCTACACAAATTTGGAGCTGATTGAGAGTTCAGAAGTCTGGTTTGTTCTTGGAAGAAGCTGAATTGGTCGACACATGTGGTGGTTCACCTGTGTGGTGACAGTGTGCCAGCCTGCCGAGTGCTCCCCCCCCGGGCACGGGCAGCAGGAGCAGACTGACCCTAGCGCTGTGTCCTGTAGGCACCTATTTTTCTCCTGAGCTCCACAGTCAGGGAAATGGTTTCCCTCACGTGCCCACTCGTCTCTTAGGGGTGTGTAAATTCGGAGAAGAATGTCACAGTAATTGATGTCCCTCTACCTGGAAACCTGAAAATACGGGACAGGAGATTTCCCCCATCCTCACTCCAGACTCTAAAAGCAATTTCTAGAGAAAATCGAAGGCCTCTTTCTGGCTCAGAGGACCCTGCACAGGGTGCTGCTAAGGGTCTCAGAAACGTGCGGTTCCTGGCCCCTGTCCTCGGGCTTCCATGCAGCGAGGGGTTGCATGCAGAGTGAGGGTGCTCAGAGGTCGTCTTGACCAGGTCACTGCTCTGCTGCCGCCCCTGACCCTCCGTTCTCGTAGTGCTCAGTGCACACCTCTTTTCCAGCCTCATCACGGTGCGTTTCTTTTCCTTTTTTTGTTTTTTTTTAAGATTGGCACCTGAGCTAACTTTTGTTGCCAACTTTTTCTTCTCCGCAAAGCCTCCCAGTACATAGTTGTATATTCTAGTTGTGGATCCCTCTAGTTGTGGATCCCTCTAGTTGTGGCATGTGGGACGCCGCCTCAGCACGGCCTGACGAGCACTGCCATGTCCGTGCCCAGGATCCGAACCTGTGAAACCCTGGGCCACCGAAGTGGAGTGCGTGAACTTAACCACTCGGCCACGGGGCCAGCCCTTATTTCTTTTCTTTTTAATTATCCTCTGTCTCGCGAGACTGACCTCCCTTTGAGCAGCATCATTTCTCATGCCCAGGGCCCAGCACACTTGCAGGCTCAGCGTGCATGTGTGGACTCACCTGGGGCTGGGGTTCCCTTCTCTGAGTGGTGCAGTACCTAAGTACCCTGACCCTCCTCCATCTGACCTGGCCTTGCGTCTGCCTTGGCGCAGCCCTGAGTCCTGGGTGGTGGTCTCTGTGTGGGGGCTGCTTAGCATCAGCCTTCCTGCTTCCTGGGCTCCTGCCCTCTTGGCCTGCTGGGGCCCCCGTTTTCTTCACATGACCCTGCAGCCTCCATCTGCAGTTGCTTTGCTTTTGTTGATGATTCCAGAGGGGTTCTCTGCAGGCTGAAAGATTCACTGGAACTTGGCAAAACTGTGAGGTGGTGCGTTTCTCTGCGTTGGACGAGTGTGACGCATGGATGTGGTGGCTCCCTGGACCAGCTGTCCCCTAGTAAACCAGCCAAGTCCAAGCAGAAGGGAAGCAGCTTTCTGATTTCCCAGGGAATTCTCCTCCTCACATTCTCTCCCATCTGCTTACCACAGACCAGGAGGCATCAGGGCCCCTCGCTCACAGAGGGGGAGCTATGGCTTGTTCTGTCACTCACCTTCTAAAAACGGTTGTGCTTGGCTAGGTGACAGTGTCCATGATATTGAAAGAAATCCGAAGAAATCCTTAGCTGGCATTGGCTCCACAGTACATCAGCCCCTGTCACCTGATGTGGTGTACCACCCTGACCATCAGCCTTGTCTCTAGGGAAACTGCAGTGGGGCACCTAGGGTTTTGCCACCTGACATTGGCTTGAGGCCACCGGGCCAGGACTGAGGACTGAGACAGAGTAGGTTAGTGCTTCGTGCTTTGGGCCAGCTAGGAAGCTTTGTTCATTTGTCAAGGACAAGGTAAAATCAGGAAAGCTCATCGCCCGATTATTAAGCTGTCCCCCATGTTTCTTTCATCCTTTGGCATCCCTCACGATACCCTTTTACTATTTCACATTACTTGCCACCAGGAAGTCCGACCTTCTCTAACCCAGATCCCTGTGGTGGTTCCTTCAGCCACTTCCCCCTGGAGAGAGGAGAGGCCATTCAGGCAGCAGCCTTGTCTCTCAGGACATCCCCGTAAGCCTTTGTCCGAGTAATTCATTGAGAGTTAATATCAGAACTGTCGCTTCTCCCCATTGCATCGTTTCCAACGTGGAAATGAAGTATCTGTTCTCTCAAAGCACAGTGCGAGGTGCTCCCCTTTGGTTTTCTTTGTCTCATTAAACACGGAAGAATCGGATCTGGAAACCGGTCTGTTGGGTGCTGAGCCGAGGGCTGGGAGTGAGGAGTGAATCCCTGCTCCTGAGCGACTCCCAGTGCATCCGTGTTCATGCCTCCGTTCAGAAGGATGCCAGCTGCCGTACTGTCAGGGTAGCCTGGGTGAGACAAACTGTGACATTTATCTCAGTATTTGCTGCCTGGTGTTCAGTAAGCATTAATTAAAATGTGTTAATTTTTAACAAGTCAGAAGGTTGATTGGCAAGTGAGGACCTCACATTGGAACAAATACATTACATTTTTAGTGCTACAGTTTATTGAATGCTTTCACCTAAGTTGTCCCATTTTATCATGATTACAACCCAGTGAGGTGGATATTATCCCCATTTTACTGATAAAAAATCGAACTGTAAACTGACTTGCCTGTGGTCACAAAGCCAGTAAATAGAACCAGGATTTGAACCGGAATCTTGGCTTCCCGGGTTGGGAGCCACCTCCTCACTGGCGTAAATAAAGGTTTCGAGTCCCATGGCAGTCGGAGCACAGGGTTTTTGTGGGGGTAGGTAAGGATGGATACTCACATTGGACCAAGTTACTGCTTCTCCCCGTCCGTCTGTCCAGGCATTCTATCTGGGGGACGTTTTATGAGGACGCTCCTCTGTAATAGGCCTGCTGCTGCTTCTCGTTTTATGGGTACCTTGGGGGTTTGGGTTTTGTCTGTCTTCATTAAAGGCAAACCACTTTATTGCTCTATTTCTTAGTGGCCGTTAAATAAATCATCAGATGTCTGAGTACTGTGAGGCAGTGGAATGTATTAATAATTGAGTACCCTGAAATAGGCTTTTGTTTTTGCAGCTTGCCAAGAATATTGGGAATGCAGGCTTTAATGAGATCATGGAGTGTTGCCTTCCAGCTGAGGACTCGGTCAAACCCAGCCCAGGCAGCGACATGTAAGTATGGGACTGGCCATTCCTGCTTCCAAGGTTGGTGGTGTTAACCTGAGCCCCGAGAGGCAGGGGATGACGAGTTTGGGGTATGTCAGTTGTTGCTTCTTTAGGGAATACGTCAGCCTAAGTTGTTTTCTTCTTAAGTCACTTTAACCTTTTTGGGTTTCCAAATGGAAATTTGGTGTGGCTGTTTTTCTTAGGAAGAGGCCACAGGAAAGCCCATTAGCCGACACTGTGTATGTGAGGGCGGTGTGGGGAGTGTCGCCCTCTGCTGGTGGTGTGTGGGTGCACCCTTGCCTCTCTGCCTCTGCCTCTGCCGTTGACCCTCTGTCACTCTCCCACCTTAGTTCTTTCCGCATAAATTCTGAGCCACTGGGAGGGTTAGTTGTCATAGATACATGATTATGTATCATTCTCTTTCCCACTGTCCTTGCAAATGTGGAGTGTGTTGTTTCCTTCAAAAAAATTTTTTTGTTTTCATTTTACTGTTGACACAAAACCTGATTGAGAAGCTTTTGTACCTCATCATGCATCCAGCTGGCCCACTGAGGCAGAGCTTGCTACAGGGGGTTTTCCTGCCAATCTTACCAAACAAAGCATAAATCACCAGGTCACACTGGGCCTTCAGAGAGGTGGGTGGGAGACCAACTGGTCAGGGCAGTGCCTGGCTGCCCACTTTCGACTTCAGCCCTGGTGGGCGGCCGGTCTGCCTGCAGCAGGGCTGGGAGTGGTTTACCCACTAGAGTGTGACACAAAGTGAGCAGACGGAAGGAAGGGGAGAGAGAGGGGTCCCAGGTCAGTTAAAAGAAACAGCACGTGCATTGAGTGGTGAGTCTGGACCAAAGTGTTCTGGCAGGTGAGGGAAAGTGAGAAATGTGTGATGAGACACAGTAGAAAAACTTCTTTACAGAGACAGCATTTTCTTTGGAATAAGCCTGAGATAGAATTGATGGTACCAGTTCTCCTAAAGGACACTGGGAACAGTGAACAATGGCTTTATGAGTGGTTTTACTCTTAAGTAGGTGGTAGTTTATGGGCCCTTTGCAGGAGCAGAGAATTTAGATTTTTCTAACCGTTTTGTGGGGGCATGTCTTTGGGAAGACGAAGTTGCAGGCCTGTGTTCTTTTGCTCGGGTAAGGTAACTCAATACAGGAAGGGAGCTTAGACAGCTAAAAGAACGACAGGCACTGTGTGGATTCGACACCCTCTCGGGTATCAGCTGTCTGAGGTGAGCCTTCGATTGGTGTTGATTAGAGTCGGTTCATGTTTGAGTCGTGTAGCGGATTTTTGTGGTGTAGCATTTCCTCGAGATTAGATAATGTGTGATTCTTCATACCAGGCATGAGGCTTACAGCGTTATTATCCTCTCTTGATGAAGATCTGAGTTCCAGATCTATATTCTCGCCCAGACCCGGAGAGGCAGTATGGGACAGAAATTCCAGTCCTTACCCGATCATGGGACCTGGGCAGGTTCATGAACCTCTCTGAGCTTTTTTCCTTTAAGATAACCAGGGAGACAGCACACCCACCTCACAGTCATTGGACGTCAGTGGGATGGTGAGTAGAGCGTGTGGTGCTTAGATGGTGTCAGCCACTCTGCTTAGTCACTGTGGGTGTGGGCAGCAGAGGCAACATAAGTGCCATGCACCGATTCCACATCCCCTGAAAAATTCGGGTCCTCTCAAGTTAGGTTTTGGTTGGAGAGTTACAGGGGAAACTGACTCTTCCTGGGATAGCTAGAAGATCCTGTTTAGTAAAGGAGGTTTTTTTGGTCCAGAATGACATGTTTGTTTACTGTTTAATTGACACCTGCTCTCACAGTGAAGGTACCAGTCTCCTGAGAAGCTGTAATACTGATCAATTTTGAACACAGCATATGATAAATAATTTCTTCCAAGTACCAGCGGTGCTTTATAAGAGTAGAAAATTAGTTTATTTTGGGGCTAGATGATTCTAAAAAGATGAATACTGTCTGCTTGGAATCCTTCAATATAAACGTTCTCTCTGTATTGAGACCCATCCCCACCAACCGTGGCACAAATGAAAAGGAAGTTTATACTCCTTTCTTTTTTTTCAAAATGAGGGCCAGTGATCAATGCAATGGCAAAATGCCACCTACTTTCATACCTCCTTAGTTGAAATTAATTGCTGGTCTCTCTGTGCTTCTGTAGCATTTGGCTCTATTTTAAAGCATTTCATCCCATTTTATATTTATACCTACATATTTACATGTATTTTTTTGATAAATTGCTTCTTACTCATTTTTGAATTTCCCACCACAATATGTTGCTTATGATGGGAAATACATATTTAATAAGTCAACAATTCAAGATAAAATCCCAGCTCTGTGCCTACTTAAATAAGCTAATATTTGACTTCCTGATGAAAAGGAATGTACTTTTCTGGCTTTATCTCGGAACAACACACCATCTACAGATTAAATCTGTTGAAAGGGAAGCCAAAGACCCTCTGGTGGCCTGTGAATCCCCAGATGGATTCTGGAGGTGTTGGGAAATATAAATAGGTGGGAAGGGGGAAGCAGCCAGATTGTGTCTGCTTACAGAGGCCAGAGCTGTTTCTCTTCTATGACTTGGGACCCTTCAACATGCCCTCTCCTTCAGAAGTACAAGAAGCCCCACCTTCTGAACACATGCCAAATGTATCCTTATATTAAGTTCATTGCTTTTCTCTAAAATCCTGCGCCTTTTAAAATAAAGGGAGGGGCTTACACTGGCAGTAAATGTCCCTCATGAAGCCGTGGGGCACGGTGTTACGTAAAACAGATCTGTGCTCTGTGCCCATGCATGTTAAGGACAACCTTCAGGGGACCCAAAGCCGTGTACAGATGAACAATACATTGAAAAGATAAACTGGATCCTTTACTTATCTCTAGCTCCTTCCTGGGGACGTCACAGTGATGATTGTCCCACAGTGATTGTGGAAACTGCCTAAAACTTGGTAGCTGTCTAGTCCGGTCACCCATCGTGAGACCTGTACAGTTTAAATCATTAGACAGGTTGTCAGATAGGCGTCGTCAAGCCACATAGTCACTGAGCAGTTCCCTGAGCATCACGCTATGGGAGGCGGTCCTGCGAGGAGAACCTAGACCAGTAACATGGGGTCTGCCCTCAGGGAGCTTGCCAGCTATTTGAGGGAACAAAATTTAATGTCACCTTGATGGACTTCAGTTTACTTCTCTGTAAGGTAGAGATAGAAAAAAGTTCATAGCATTGTTGTGAGGATCAAATGAGACAGCTTATCTCAACTTGACTTGTAAGCCCACAGGAGCTGTACCTGTATGAGGGAGTGCGTGGAAAAAGTCGATCATTGCAGTTCATGCAGAGTCTGTGTTCTATAAACACCCGGGCGGTGGATTTATTCGGTAAGGTAGTCAGTAGTGGTGTTTCTTTCTGGGGGCTTGGAGTTGACCTGCCCACTCCTGAACCCTGTGCACTTCTGCCAGGACTCCCATGATGTTGACGTAAGGGGCTTGGTGACTGACCAGCAGTCAAAGCAGACGCCGGAGGCATGGCCTTGGTGGCAGGGTGGAACAAGAAGTGACAGCGCTGAAAGGAACTGGCCAGGTTCCCCTTGTCCTGGGCCACTGTTCGCCCCTCCTCGTTCCGCGCCATTACAGTAATTATAGCTGGTGTTTCCAGAACGTGGTGCTCAGTGCTTAAGTGTGCTACCTCATTTAATCCTGCCACAGCTTTGTGAGTGGGTGTTGTCATGATAAGGAGGCCAGTGCTCACAGAGGTCGAGTAGCTGGCCCAAAGTCGCCCAGATGGGACTTGTGGAGCCATCTGACCGAGGGTCCAGGCTCTGAATGGCCCTGTACCCTCTCAGAGCCGACCACCAGCCCGTGGGGGATTCAGGACCTTCCTTTTCATTCAGCCTGCCCTCCCCTGCCCGAACATTAGAAATTTCAGTGCATTTCACACTTTCCAGAAAGCGTGGGCAAGAGAAACCAAGGGGATCAATCCTATCATGTCACTCTCCCTACATCTCTGGTAGGTCTATTGGCTAAAATTAAGTTCACACTCAACCCTCTGTCCCCTCACACCCCCCTTGCCCTGGGCAACTGCTGATCTACTTTTTGTCTCTACAGATTTGCCTGTTGCAGACATTTCCTATTAATGGAATCATACAATCTGTGGCCTTTTGTATCTGGCTTCTTTTCACTGAGCATAACGTTTTCAAGGTTCATCCACGTTGTAGCATGAATCTGTATTTCATCCCCTTTTATGGCTGAATAATACTCCATTGTATGGATAGACTACATTGCTTATCCAGTCATCAGCTGACGGGTATTGGGGTTGTTCCTTGTCGTTTCTGATTTGATCGTCAAAGATAATTTAGCATTTACTGTGTCTCTCAAAAATCTTGCTTATGTTTTTTATTGCTGCTGCTGCTGTTTAGGACCTTGGAGTAAAATGCTGAGAGGTGTCTTGACCAGGAGCTACTATTTTTCTTGCTTTCTTTTAAGTCCATCAGCACTATTTAAGGTCCTAAGGAGCTACCGTGTTCTCAGCAGATATGTCAACTCATGTACTTCTCACAGTTCCATGAGGATGTCTTGTTCTCATTTTCACAAATAAGACTACTTGAGGCCTAAAGAGATGAAATGCTTGTCTGATGCATCAGTCTGTAGTGGGGGTAGGACTTGAACCAGGCCAGTCTTTGGCTGCCCTGGAGCTGCTGCCCCTCCATGCTTCCTGGAGAGGAGGGGGCATCTGTAAACACAGTGTCATGGGAAGGCTGGAAAATAGACCATGGGGAAGATTGACATTTGTTTTGGTTCATCAGATGTGTTGTGAGTCCCTTTTCTGCCAGGCATGGTACCCATGAAAGAGAAGATGTAGACTTCCTCCAGCCCCACTGGGCAGGCGGGCAGGTAGGCCAATAGAGAGAGCGTTGTGACAGAGGTCAGGCCAGGAGGTCTGGAGGTGGCCCATGAAGGATGTTGAAGGCATGTGGATTACCTAGGAGAGAAGGTGGAGAGGGATCTGGGTGAGCAGAGGCAGGGAGATACGCACAAGGTGGTGAGGGAAATGGCTTGGTGAGGCTGGAGCACAGAGCTTCAGGAGGCCGAGTGGAGAGACGAGGCCAGAGCGGCAGGGGCTGAGTGAGGCGTGCACCTGGCCCTGGGAACCTGGGTGAGGCCCCGGGACTCCTGCTCTGGACCTTGCTGCCTCTTGTGTCGGAAACTAGAGGAGTTCACGGCTTACTGAAAGTGCCCGAGGCCCGGCAGTGAATGCGGGAGCTGCAGTGGAGCCACAAGGCGCTGCTTCCCCACCATGTTTTCCTGCCGGTGCTTCCTACAAGGAGGGTGGGGGCAGGAGTTTTTAAAAGTTGTTGCAGATGAATGGATGTTGGCTATATTTGAATAGAGGCCCTTAATCATTTACAAGGCAATTATGTGTGATTTCAGGAATGCAAGAAAGGACTACATCACTGCCAAGTACATTGAGAGGAAATATGCAAGGAAAAAACACGCGGATAACACGGCAAAACTCCACAGCCTTGGTGAGGCTGTCAAAACAAGAGATATTTTTGGATTACTCCAAGCATACGCTGATGGTGTGGATCTTACGGAAAAAATCCCACTGGCCAATGGACATGTAAGAGTGTGGCTTGCTACTTTTAAAAAAAGAAAAGAAAGAGGGGGAAAAAGTGGCAAAGCAATGTAATCAGAAATGCTGACATGTAACTCTGAAAGGATACAGCGCTGAGTTCTGGGGGAAGAAATTGGTGGTTTATTCTTAAACCAGAAATGTAATGCTGGCCCTGGAAAGAAAGCCCACCCGGATGAGGGAGCATCTTCCCAGAGGCCCTGGCACTTGAGAGAAGCACTGTTGTCTGTGAGCAGCCGTGAACGGCGTTAGCGCCTCCTGGGCACGCCGGGAGCTGGCAGCCAGGCCTCAGCAGCAGCTCCCGAGGCCACGTGGGGAGGGGAGCTCTGATGGCCTGGGGCACCGCTCCCCAAGCTCTCCTCTCTGAGGGAACGCGAGTGGGAGAGACATCCCCCAATTTTCTGAGCGAACTTTGTCGAGAGTGTAGGGTCTCAAGTGGGATGGGGACTTGCTACCAGGATCCGGGCCACAGGAAACCACCAGTGTCACAGGTTGGTATGTGTCCTAATTCTCTTCCATGTGTGTCCTTGTGGACACATGCTCACACCTCCTTGAAACCTCCTTACCCTCAGCATAAAGACACATGCAGCTGCGGGTCACCCCTCAGCAGCTGGGCACATTATATGGAGACTTACTGTTCAGTGGTTGAGGCTGAGAGAGAGAACTCAAGTCAAGGGGGTCCAGGGCAGTGCTTTGCTCTGAGCTATGGCACAGCCAGAGGACAGGGGAGTGGCCCTGGCTGACCAAGCGAGCAGGGCAGGCAGAATGGGCAGTGCCCCTCTCAGCCCCATCTTCCCCATTCCGTGGATATTTCCTTCACCTCCAGCTCTCTCACCCACCCTCCTGCCTGAAACAACCCCCATTTGGTCTCTCCCTCTCCTGCCAAAACTTACTTTCAGAAAAGGCAGTGGTACTCATGGACCCCTAGTATGAATTAGAGACTGTCTGGATATTGGCATTGATAGCCTTATCTGTAAGTATAGAATGAAAAACTTTAACCCTGTTTGAAAAATATACATTTATATTTATTCAGGGATCAGGTATAAGAGGATTAAGGTACAGCAAGCCCAGGGAACCTTCCCATAGTTTTTGAACTGAGAGCCCTGCCTACAGGCAACCGCTCACGTCATTGACGCAGGGACAGAAAGATTGAGAGGACTTGAAAGGAAACCTCTGAGTTTCTCCTTATTTCCCATGGAGTAAGGAGGAGTATGCCCAGGCTCTACACGGTAGCTTCCCATGGGCAGAGTTTGCCATGGAGTTTAAAGGGACACTATATATCTTAATGATAAGTTTTTTAAAGAAATGATAAAAAAGGCTTTTGGAAGAGAGATTCACAATTTCACTCACGTTGGACACAAAATTGAATGCTCCCCTTGGAATTCTGGAATGTCTCTGTTTGGTCTTCAGGAGCCAGATGAAACAGCCCTGCATCTTGCAGTCAGATCCGTGGACCGGACTTCTCTTCACATTGTCGACTTTTTAGTTCAGAACAGGTAGGTGTTCTAAAATTAGGGGAGTGTTTCATTTTGTTCCATTATGTTTCTGAGGAAGGACTCAGGTGCTGCCTCATTGCTTCAGTTGTGTGGCCAAGATGGTGGAATTTTCCCAGGTCTAAACATGAATTGTGCGACAGGAAGAGTGCTGCCAGGTGTGGTGGGGGTTCCAGGGCAATCCCAGAGAGTCCTGGAGTGTGAGGAATGACAGCCCTCGTGGTATCTGCAAGATCCAGCTCCTAGTCTCTGATGCTCGGGGAGACACCAAGTCGGTATGTCTGCTGAATTCCATGCCCCTGGAAAGCAGACTGTCTGTGGCCCCCACAACCTCCCTCTGTGGCCAGGGCCATCCCTGGGCTTGTCCTGTGAGTGGGTGTCCCGCAAGACCCAGTGAGTGTGTCCCAAGCCGTGGGTGGAGGAGGAGGCACATGAAGACCCACTCGTTCGTCTCTGCTCTAAGCCAAGATTGTAAACCACAGTGCCGGGTTGTGGGCATTTTGTTTGGCTTGAAAAGTTTTTATGTTTAGTTAGAAGTTGCTTTTAGAGAGCACGTGGGTGTGCAGCACACCCAGCCCAGGAGCCCCGTTGCTGGGTGCTTTCTGTGACCTGCCTGGCAGCAGAAGGCCAGACTTGCAGACCCGTCGAGGTGTATCCTGACCCCTAGTCATGGTTTGGGGGTGTGTACTGGAGGGGGAGGTGCTGGTTAAAAGCCACTGATAGTGCTCCAAATGGAAGGGGAAATTCCACAGTGCAAAGGCAAGGGGATATTTTGCATTTTTGCCTTTCCCTGCCATTCCTGGGGGAGGAGTGAAGAAATGGCCAGAGGTGGAGGAGCTTGGGGCTGGTCAGCTCATTCCACAGGAGCTGGGGGTTTGCTGCACTCGCAGTGGAAGCCACTCAGATGACCCTGCCCTCTGCTGGAGCCTGGAGGACCACCCAGCGCCTCACGCGTAACGGGGGCACAGTGAACGTTTGATTAAAAGGCTGAACAACGCCACCTCCTTCAGTGTAAATTCTCCGTGGGCAGGAGAAGGAAAGGCCTAGTTCCTTCCAGCATGGAGGGAGGACAGCAGAAGGAGAGGAGAGATCAGAAAATGAGGCCCCTTTTTAGGTTGAAAGTGTAGCTGGTTCTGTCCTGATGGGAGCAGTGGGTATCACCTTCTGGTGGTCACTCTCCTGTACCCACTTGTCTGTCCAGGCAGCACAAAGTCCCACTGTCCCTCCTCCTCAGAGGGGGACAGTGAACCTGTGGCCACAGGTTCAGGGCTGGCTCCACCAGTAGGTTGCATGGAGTGTCCCCTGCTGAGGAGCACAGGTGCCTGTGGGATAAGCTGGCCTTGTTTTACGTTGGAAGACAGTCTCTGCATGATTCTCCCTTGGGCTGTTTGCAGGGCAGTCGGGAGTGAGCAGGCTCGGAGGAGCTTTGGGACTCTGCACTTTGGAAAAGTGGCTTTTCCCCTTTCTGGCAAGAGTGTCAATAATATGATGAAAAAAGCTCACCTCTGTCCTTCTGTGGGACAGGAAGGGCAAGGCACACAGGGTTCCTGATGCCCACATAGGCACTGTGGCCTCTGGACACTGACAGAGAAGTGGGAGGGATGCTGGTGGTTCAGGGCTCCCCCGGGAGGTAGGATACAGCCCTCGGCCCCTGCTCAGCAGCAGCGCGGGTGCCTCGCTCCCTTTTTGGCCTCCTCTACCATCGTTGTCAGTTCCCTGATGGCCTTCAGGCTGCCTCATCCACACAAGTGGGGTGGCGCTGTGTCCCACCCACCTCATGGGGGGATGAGAGAAACCCCCACTCAGTCTGATGGCTTGCCGCCTCCCCTGCACACGTGCCCTGGTCCCCTGCCCAGGCAGTCCCTGGTCCTCTGTCCTGTGACTCACTGTTCTTTGTCTCTCGGTCGTGTTCTCGGCCAGTGGGAACCTGGATAAACAGACAGGGAAAGGCAGCACGGCCCTGCACTACTG
This sequence comes from Equus quagga, assembly GCF_021613505.1. NCBI lineage: Eukaryota > Metazoa > Chordata > Mammalia > Perissodactyla > Equidae > Equus > Equus quagga. The sequence continues at coordinate 132,073,633 of NC_060271.1, read as the reverse complement.
CTGCCTGACGGACAACGCTGAATGCCTCAAGCTCCTGCTGCGGGGGAAGGCGTCTATCGAGATCGGTGAGCAGGCGGTCCACACTGGCCTGCTGGCCTGTCCCCTGTCTGCGTTCCTACACTCCTCTTGGAAACAGTCCAGACACTGGGCTCTGTCGGAGCTGAGAAGTAAATCCTGCTCTCTGAAGAGAAGGGGCCTCTCCCTGCGCCTTCTGTAGGGCTGCTGCGGTCTTGTGTTGACCAGCAGTTTTCCTCGGTCTGTTACGTAGACTCTCCATCATCCGCAGGCGTTTTGTGGGCTATGAGAGGCAGAGGATAGGCCCTCACTGATGCTGAGGTCAACCGGGACATGGTGTGAGGCTTCTTGCCCTCCTATTTATAACCCCCACCCAGGATCAGACTCAGCCCCTTCCTGGCTCTGGGTTCGAAGGTTTACTGGTGGGAGACACCATTTACTCCCCCTCCTTTCGTTGGAAGGGAACAGGAGGTGAATTTTAAAATAATAGTTTTACAAGTTCTAGTAATATTATATTTCTTAGACCATGGATTCCTAAGCCTTCACTTAATATTTTTCACAAAGAAAAATGAAAATAATAATGGAAAGGAACTACCGAGTCTCCTCCATGAGGGACCCTTGGTCTTCTTGGCCCTCCCTCCCCATGGGACCCTGAGGTCCTGAGAGCCGGCAGGCACGGTCTAGCCAAGGGCAGCTGCTGTGACCGTGTTACGAGGAAGTGTTTCTGAAGAACTGCTGAACAGAGAGCAGCGAGAGTAGAAAGAAGGCCCTCACCTGCTGGGGAGCCGAGTTTCTTTTTTAAAAGTTAATAATCAAACCTCATTGACTGAGGCTTACGTAGAAGAAAATATAGCTTCAAATTTATGGACTGCTTAAAAGGAGGTGTAAAGTTCATTATGATCAGATGCCCGGAACTTAGACTAGCGATGCTTTTGGTTAGAGAATTATGGTGAACTGCCTTATTCAACGACTTACTGTTTGGATATTGATTTTCATTATTTGGCTACTTCAGCAGTTTTATTTTCATGCTTAGCTCCAACCTTGCCTTTTAAAATCTTACTGACGGTACACTGCTGCAGTTGTATGTGATTATTGAACAGATTCGCCCCAATTGGGTCAGACAAGCTGTGGCTTTCATTAGTTACATTCAGTTTAATTTAGTGCTGCTCCACTGTGTCTTTTTTTAAGTGCCTCTCAATCCCAGACCTTTGCTTGTTTTTGCCATGACACCTCCCTTTGTGGCCCTTCCTTTTAGCTAACGAGTCAGGAGAGACACCGCTGGACATCGCCAAGCGCCTCAGGCATGAGCACTGTGAGGAGCTGGTGAGTCTCCACCTGGCATGGATGGGCCAGGGTGTCCTTCCTGCCTGCCCTCCTTGAGCAGGGTTTTCTCTGAGCTCCCAGCATGGGTCCTGAGCAGATCCCAGTATCCAGATGGGGTGACTTGGAGAAAGGTATTGGGGAGTCTTTAGAGAGGAGGTGACCACCCATCCAAGTGTTGCTTGGAGCTCAAATTGGTATTTGCTGGTTGGATGTGTTGCTGGCAGCCCTGGCATCATCTGGGTGGGTGGAACAGCAGCGGGGGGGACCACCACAACGTTGGCTGTTCTCTGGAATCTGAGCTGTTAGCTAATCCCTTTGCAGCGGCCCACCAAAGCTGGCTTTCTTGTTTTGTTCCCCAACCCCAAATCATTTGGGTTGTTCTGCACCATCTCTTCCTGTCCTGTTAGGCAGTGTGGCCAGTGAACAGAGCCCACCAGGGTCAGGCAGACCTGGGCTTGCAGTGGGGCTCCCCTGCTGTGCCTTGGGAAAGTCACGCCAGCTCTCTGCTGTTTCCCTATTTGTACAGTGGAGTCAGCTGTACCAGTTTGCAAGGTGGTTGTGAGAATTATTGTTGAATGTAAAGCAATGGGCACTTAGTAAGTGCTCAATAAATAGAACTATTGATAGGAAATGCTGTAGAAGTGTAGGATAAGTAACAGGGACTCATCTAAGCACTTTATGTTCATTAACTCATTTAATCTTGATAACTACCTTATAACGGGGTTTCTACTGTTATCCTCATTTTACAGATGAGGAAACAGGCATAGAAAGATTAAGTAACTTGCCCAAGGTCACACAGCTACTATCTGGCTATGGGAAAGATTAAGCCCTGATATGCTAAGACGCCCATTGTGTCTAATGAATTAACTTCTCTCCTGTGCATCTAGAATGGACCTAGCTGTCTTACCTTCCTTGAGATAATTGAGAAAATAGCCATTCACATCCTTTTCTGCAGGGCTTAATTCTCTCGTGCTGGTTGAGAAAGGCCCAGGTGACAGTTGTGGACACGTTCATTCTCAGATTGAGTTTGCCCCCAGGCGCAGTTGTCAGCACCTACAGGCTGACCATCATCCTTTAGATCACAGATACCCCTTGCCTGCGTACAGCACTTAACAGTTTACAAAGTACTAACTGGGAGTCACCAAGTTTGGGTTTCAAGGTCATCTGTGAATTGGGGGCGGGGTCTTAACCTGAGACCCAGAGATTTAAGTAGCTGGCCTGTACTGGAGCCTGGGTGCTCTCCCTCCCCAGCCAGCGCTCTCCTCCCCTCTGTGTGCTGCCCGCCTGCTGTCTCTGGCCGTCTTGGTGGCTGCCCGTGTCACAGGGCCGAGCGCCTGCACAGCAGCATTGACAGTCCTTTGTTCTTCTCAGCTCACCCAAGCCTTATCAGGAAGGTTTAACTCTCATGTGCATGTTGAATATGAATGGCGGTTGCTCCATGAAGACCTGGATGAAAGCGATGACGACATGGATGAGAAATTGCAGGTCTGTGCCGGGTGGTAAAATGTTAAGAGTTGTGATAAGCTTCATTCAGAGCATCGTGGGTTCTAGCCTGCAATTAGGGCAGAAAGCTGTTTTGTAGAGAAGGAAATAGAGTTTACTTTTTGCTTCCATTGATCTCCACAGGTTTTTGGTTTTACCCTTCCCACAACCATCCCCTATCGCCCAGTTCCTACACACTTTAATTTAAAGGGCATTGATTATGTAATCCTAGGCAGCTGTGCTCCCCTTTTGATATGAAGGAAAGAGATGAAGAAAAGTGATTCCAGTGGGTTTTAGAGGAAGCTCCCTTACTATGGGTTCAGGTTCCGCTACTATCACCTAGACAACCTTTCAGACCTTGAGTGACATCATTAAATGACCCTTGGAGCTCACTGGGTCCAGCTCTTCCCTTTAGCAGATGGGGTCAGTGAAGCCTCAAAAGAGAGGGTGTCTTGGCCACAGCAAAGCTGGTGTGCAGAGACCGACCTGGGGCCAGAATGAGGGCTCTTGCCTTCTAGTCCAGCTCCCTTCTCATGACTCACTGTCTTGCACACTTGGGGGGGACCCCTGAAGGTTGCCCCCTTGACATGGCTCAGAACTGAGAGTCACACTCACCCTGACTCCAAAGCCCACACTTGTAGCTGGTGTGGGAGTTGGTGGGGATGCCATGTCATGTTTGTTATCTTTGCTGTAGGACTTTAGTGTCCTGATGTGTATGGAAGATGTCTAACTAGATATATGTGGCATTTCTGAAACCTGTTAGACTGTCCTTATTTATGGAGCAGTTAAGATCTGTACTTACTGTTTCTTAGAATAAGAAGTTTCTTCTCTAAGTTAGCTATAAAATGGTATCAAAGTGAGAAGAGCAGGTGAATTTTATGCTTACCTACCTTAAAAAAAGTAGATTTGAAGCACTCACCCCAGAGTGAGTGCCTCTTCATCAAGCGCACATCGCATGACTGTCCTGTGGGCAAGTGACACGGCAGGTGGCGTCATCCAGCACAGTCCAAGTGAAAGGCCAGCAGCGAGTGCCAACACTCACCCACCCACTCGCTATTTCCAGCAGAGAGTGGATGGCATGGTTAGTTCACACAGCCCTGGGCTTTGCTGGAATTTAAAAGTATGTGTGAAGAGCCACCAGCCCTCGAGCTCTGCACACCTGGGCTGGGTTTGAGCCTGGTTTTAGGCAGAGCCTCGACTGGGCAGGTGGTCCTGTGAGGGGACGAGGGGTGCGACAGCAGACACTGATACCTGCTAAGCACCTGGCACTGTGCTAGAGAAGCAGTGTAAGTTATACCTGTTTAACAGATGAGAAATAGGGTCAGTGAGGTTAATTGCTCAACATCATAACTGTTATAACGAAGGCTGACATTTGAAATTATGAGTTAGCTCTGATTTACTCGAATCATGATTCCAGGCATGGTTCAAGTAGAGCAGGGCTCAGCAAACTATTAAAGGGCCTGATGGTAAATATTTTAGGCTGTGGCTCTAAAATATCACAGCTTTTCTTGCAACTACCCAGTTCTGCCAGGGTGGCTTGACAGCATGCAAACGACTGGGCATGGCTGTCTTCCAGTAAACTTTATTTACAAAACAGCGGCCTGTGGGCCATGGTTTGCCCCAAGTTAGAAGAATATCAAGTGCTCCAGTTCTGTGGGAAGAAAATATTGATCTCACCTGAATTAGTCATGAAGCTGTTGGGACTGAATGCAGCTGGGTGCTCAGAGCAGCTCTACTGTTCTGTAATGTAAGAGCATGTTTATGAAGGGGAAGCAGAGTGAAATGCAGAGCTAGGCTGAAATAACTCTATAGTCCATATTTTAAATCTTCCACAGAATGGAGAATTGTAAATTGTAAGTCATGGCTTTTTTGTTGTGTGTTTCCATTAAGAGACATGATAAGAATGAGTTTCAAATCTTGTAGCTTTCATGCCATGGCTGAGAGCCAAAGTGCACCATGCCCAAGTAGAAGTGGTGTACACGAGGTTGTCACTAGGAGACTGAATGCTGTGACCAGGAGATCAGTGTGTCCGCGTTTCACACGCTCTGCCCACCACCCCTTTGCAGCCCAGTCCCAGTCGGCGAGAAGACCGGCCCATCAGCTTCTACCAGCTGGGGTCCAACCAGCTGCAGTCTAATGCTGCCTCTTTGGCCAGAGACGCCGCCAGCCTGGCCAAGGACAAGCAGAGGAGCTTTGCGCCCAGCATCTTGCAGAACGAGACATATGGAGCCATCCTGAGCGGCAGCCCACCGCCCACCCAGCCTGCAGCCCCCAGCACCGCCAGTGCACCCCCACTTCCCCCGCGGAACATTGCCAAAGGTACTGAGCTGTTGGTAGTCCCCGCCGATGCGTGAGGGGTGCGGTTTGGGGTTTTGCTTTGGGAAGTTCGTCATTGCTTTGCCCCCAACTAGGCGACATTTGGGCCAGCATCAGGATGGTTTTTTCATGTGGGTCTTTTGTTTTGCAGTTATGTTGTTTGCTTCCTAAAGGATCTCCCTCATTCTTAGGATGCCCAACCGTGGTAGAGTATCTTTGTTCTTGTTCTGGGCAGAGGTGTGGCAGCTGCATGTGTGGCATCAGGTGATGCAGGGGCTCCACCATGGTGGGCCTGAGGTGGACGGGTCAGCTCCCGACGCTGGCCTCTGAGGTGCTGGCCTGCAGACCTTCTTTCTGGCCCTTTTCTCTCTGCTTTTCTCCACTCACTACCTCTCCCTTTGCCTTCAGTCTTCTTTCCTTTTTTCCTCCCCTGCCTGCACTAGCCAGCTTGTGGCACCTGCAATTATTTCTTCTCTCTATGATTCCCTTGAAATGAAGGATAAAAAGATGCTAATCTGGGGAACAATGCTCAGCCTAACTGTAAAAACACAAAATAATCCCTGTGGGTCTTACCAGTGCCTGAAGTGCCAGAGCTTGGGACTCTTACCTCAATCGCTGTGTCACAACATAGCAACTTTGACTCCACAGGTGATCTTTGTTGTTTTTATAAAAATGGCAACTCAAGCCCCCAAAAGTTAACTAGTTTGCTCAGCACTGAAGGCCAGCTGGCCATTATGCTCCGTTGAAGGCAGGTCTAGCAAGCTCTGGGCTGAGGCTGCCAGACATGGCCAGTGGCCTCCAGCAAGCTTCCCATGGGAGGGCAGGACAGGAGCCTCCGCAGATGTCCAGGCATCTGGGAGGTCACAAAAGTAAGTCCAAATTGCATTTGTGCAGTAGCTGCTCTCTGGGAGGGGTTGTGGGCGACTGCTGGTGGTGAGTGCCATGAGGCCTGGGCTGAGGAGTGGGTACAGCAGCAGACCACCACGCTGAATCTATGCTCACACTGTGGCTTGGTCCCCCAACCCCTGCTGTCCTGGGTACTCACAGACCCTCTCACTCAAGGAGCTGAGAGAAGGCTGATGGGTCACTGAATCATACCCCCCTCAGGAGGAAACCCGCCCCAGAACCAGCCCACTCACCTCCCCCACAGAGCCCATCACATCCCAGATGCGTGCCTGCATCCCAGGTAATGTCCGCAGCTAAGCTTGAGGGAGAGGCCCCAGATCAAGGAAGGAAGCTTCAAAAGTCAGTCCCACAGCTGCTGCCTGCTCCCTGTCACCCTCACTGGGCTGGCCAGGCGGGTCAGGGCTGGTGAGGGCAGCAGTGGTAGTTGGGTCCTTGTGGGGGCATCTCATTGTCTTCTCCCATCCTCTTCCCGTCTCCTGTGAATGGGTGTTAATTTTGTAACGCTGGAGTTAAAATGATTTGCTCATTTCGACCCCATAGGTGGCTTTCACTGTGTGTGTCATGTGAGGAGAGAGTTTATTTTGCTCTGTTGGGTCATATGAAAGGAATGAGAAGCTCTTTATCTTTAGTTCTTGCTTTCCTAAAGTCTTGGAATGAGACAGTTTGGATTTTTCCTTCCCATTTCTTTTTGCCATTCCTGTGGTTGCTGCAAGTCTTCCTTTGATGATGTAGATTGCACTTCATCCCTGCTGGTCTCCCCCACGGTCTCCCGTGTTTTCCATCTAGTCCACACTTGGTCCAGCATGGAGTCCCCACAGACACATAGCAGAGGGAGTTGTCGTTGTCATGCCCTGTCCTGGGGCAGACCTAGTCCCCGGCAGAAGTGCGAAGGCTCCCTCTGGGTCCTTGGGTCAGCCCTGTACAGTGTGGCCCATTTTTATCTTCAGCCCAAGCCCCTGTGTGGGCCATGCACAGCCTCAGACAGGGTCACCCTGTGCACCCGAGTTGATGCCCCTCAACAAGGAAGAGCCTGGAGCTTTTCAGGGCAGAGGAAGGACTGTGACCAAGACAGTGCCATCTCCCTGGTGTGTCACTTGAGCCCACTTGGTGTCATCTTTGCCGACCTCCAGCCAGAAATATGTCTGTGGGAGGTGGGAGAGAGTCCTTCACCTGATGTCTTTGATGTGCCCCCTTCTCTCCACCTGCTCTGTCTGAGAACAGGTGCTCCTGTGTGCAAGGCAGTGACCCCCACGGGCCCAGGGGGAGGACTTGACGGGAGAGGCCCAGATGTTCCATAGCCTGAGCACAATGCTCAGGACATGTCATTGTGGTTACTCATTTCTCTCTTCAAACAGTATTTATATGTGAGAAATAAAATCAGTAAGATTGAGAAAACCAGCTGGGAATTTTCCCAGAAGCGTCATTGGTTTGGCATGTATCAGTATCTATCTTCCAGAATACCAGAGACAAGAGTTTTAAAAAATCGGCCTTCTATGTGTGGTCTTAATGCTACTCTAGAAGGGTCATATTTACCAATTTAAAAGGGAGAGGATCAATAATGCAGTGTTCTGTTTCTGTTTTTGTTCTGTGCTTGTGCGTGTGTGTGCATGCCTGCGTGTGCGCGTGTGTGCATGTGTGTGTGCGCGTGTGTGCAGTTCAGACAGCCTCCTCAGCTAACGCCTTGTGGAAGACAAACTCTGTAAGTGTGGACGGTGTAAGCAGGCAGCGATCTTCGTCAGATCCGCCAGCTGTCCACCCACCGCTGCCCCCTCTTCGCGTGACATCTACCAGTACGTTTTTTCCTTTTTCCTTTCTTGCCAGTGGGCTTTGTAGATCTGGATGGCTGGGGGCGCATTCGGCAGCCATGTGGGGAGAGGGCTGCCGAGCCGCACGCCCACTGGCAGACACTGCCTGGCTGGCGCTGTGTGGAGATCTGTGGCTCTTCCACAGCCCCAACCCGAGGCCCTCCAGCCGCCTCCTTCCCAGCTGCAAACTCCTGTCTGTCCCGCACCCAGCCCCAGGGGGGCTCACTCACTCTCTCCCTGTCTTCCCAAGCATTTCAGCGACATTTCTTCCTTTCACACATTAGCCAGGGCTTCATTTCTTTTGGCCGTTTGGTGTTAATATTTGGGTGCAGTCCTTTGGATTATAATCTCACATAGGTTTTTTTTCAATGTCAACTTGTGGGTGAAAGTCCCAGAACCTAGGGGAGGGGCCAGGGGAAGAGGATTTTCTCCAGCCTGCAGAGCAGGAGTGTCTTTACTGGATCTATGAGGCGAGCCCTGGACACTGCCATGCCCTTCCTGCTCAGTGTCGCTGTGGAAGGGAGGCGCTCCGGCATCTCTGGGGGTGCTTGAGAGCATTGAGAGTTTTTCCCAGCCTTCCTAAACCTCACTTAAGATGAGAGAACACCCAGCCCCAGCTGCAGTCAGTGCCATATGTGTGTATGTTGGTAGCAGAGCAGGGAGCTGTGTCTGGGAGGGTCTTCCTGGGGGGTGGAGGTGGTGTGTACGGTGTCCAGCTCAGACATGTTCAGGTCAAACCACAAGGGAGCAGCCGGCAGGTCCTGAGGGTCACCCAGCACATCCAAGACACCCACTTTTCTGCCTCTCAGTCTCGTGTCCCTTGAGCTGTAGATTTGCCTACTAGAGTCTGCCTTTTGATTTTTCCTTTAAAGCAGAAAAAGGAAACAAGGATACAAATATAAAGAGAAAAGAAAGATCCCTTCTTGGTCAGCCAGCCCCTCGCGCTGCTGCCCCCCACCCCCGACTATCCTGGGAGAGAGGAGCTGCTAACTCCTTAGGTGTCAGCATCCCGTCCTGAGGCAGGTTGCTGCCTCAACGAGGACAACAGGATGAGAATGCTGGATGTTTAGGGAGAGCGCTGATGTTTGTCAAAGAAGGGGACGGGGGCAGGAGGCACGGGCCCCAGGCCCAGCCCTGCTTGCTGGCTCCATGACCCTTGGTGGGAGCACAATACCTCTCTAGCCTTAGCCTGCTCTCTGTAAAACACAGAGAAGAGGCAACTCTTCAGCCTGCCGCTCACAGATGTGGAGCCTCTGCAGTTAGTTCTTCACAGCCTTTCCTCAGATCGACCTGCTCGCAGCCTCATGAAATGGGTCGGGCCGGTGGGTCTGCTGAAGCAAAGAGAGAATTGGCCCCAAAGGCCCAGATGCCCAGGGCAGGACTAGCACCAGACCCTGCCCAGGCCTCAGCCTCCTGCTGCCGGTCCCCCAGGCGTCAGGGTGGAGAGCTCCACCTGAAAACCATGTTGGCCTCCCCACAGGGGGTTCTAGCAAAGAAAATTCTCACAGGCTCGTAGACACATTTTAACCCTAACTCGAGGCTGGGAAGGACTGCCCACCAAGACTGTTTTCAGAAAATCTGCAGCGAAAGTAGGTTTTGTCTTTAGGAAATAGCGATAGAAAAAAAGGAAGCCCTTATGGGGAGAGCCTCCGGTGAGAAGATGGGACTGTGGCTCCTGGCGTCTGATCCTCCGTATCTCTCTCTTCTGTTCTCTCTCCACAGATCCCCTGGCTCCCACGCCACCACCCCCAGTAGCAAAAACGCCCAGTGTGATCGAAGCCTTGAGCCAGCAGAGCAAGCCGCCCCCATCTGGGGGCCCACTGAGCAAAGCGCCCCCGCCCCTGCCGCCCCAGCCGCCCAGCCGCCCCCCTCAGAAGAGGCCTGCTCCTGGGTAACTGCCTCTCCGCCTCCCCTCAGGGCCAGCCTCATTGGCTGTTTTTCTTCTTGCATTGAAGGGGCCTCCAAGCAGCAACGACCCCGTTGCTTCACTTGCTGAGATTTCTGTGCGAGCATTTGAAATCTCCACCATGTTTCCACTACTGTCATGTTTGAGGTCAAGTGTTACATTCATCAGGTTTCAAGTGTCTTAATAATTTATCAAGAATTTTTAAACTGTAAAAATTTCATACAAATGTATATCTTCTACCCACTTAGTGAATTTAGATTTCTGTTTAGTACAGACACTGGGATTCTGGGAGTTAAAGACCTCAAGGCACAGGGCCTGAGTTCTGTTTGTTGCTCACTCACAGGTTATCTTGAATACATGGACCCTTTGCAATGTGGGGCGTGTATTTCCTACAAACAAGGATGTGCTCCTACAGAAACACAACCACCCCCAAAATCAGGAAATTAACATGGATACATTACTACCTGTCAGTTCTCAGACCCCATTCAAGTTTCGCCACTTGTTCAAATAACATCCTTAATTGCAAAGGGATCCAGTTCATGGCTCTCAGTCTGGATCCTGATAGTGGGAAATGGTTCCTTTTAGTGGAAATGATATTAAGATATTTGGAAGCCAAGATCTGGGTGCTGTGTGTGCTCATTGCTATTGGAGTGTCACCGCTCCCAGGCCCTCCGAGTGTTCAGAACTAGGGATACACACACCCATGGATACATATGTATATATCCATGCATATATACACATCTAAACACAGTTAGCTCTATATTTCTGTTTCTGTCTTGATTGAAATCCGTGAGTTCACACTGTCTCCAGTTTTGATTGTTCTAGTAACAAACCATACCAAAACTTACTGACCTAAGACACAGCCATCGTGTTATGCTCATGTCCTGTGTCGGGAAGTTGGATCAGCACAGTGGGGATAGCATGTCTTTGCCTAACATCATCTGGGGCCTTAGCCGAAAAGACTCAGGCTGAGGATGGTACGACACAGAAAGTGCCTTATTAGCTAGAGGCTAATGTCCTCGGAGGCCTCTCCTTTCCACACATGCTGGCTGTCAGCTGGAACCCCAGCTGGGGCTGTTGGCTAGAATACTTACACATATGCGGCCTCTCCATGTGGTGAGGGCTTCCTCACATCATGGTGGCTAGGCCCAAGAACAAGTCCCAAGAGATATGCCTGGCCCTGGAAACTGGCAGGGCATCGCTTCTGCCTTATGCTACTGGGCAGTTAGTGGCAGAGCCCAGACTCAGTCGGGGGTGGGGTGGGGTGGGGGTGGTGCAGTGGCATGAGGTGGTCATAGTCTCCAGTGCTCAGGAAAGAATTTGGGGGCAATGTTTTAAAAGCATCTCAGGGTTCATTCTAATTTTCTCCCCGTCTGTACCTGTTATTCCCTTGACTGATGGTGAGAAATCTGGCTCCCACATTGACTTTCTTGATCAGTACCCTTGTGAAACAAATCTCCCATCTCTGCCTCCACCTCCTGCTCTGTGCAGAAGCCTCCCCTGTCGCTGGGCAGGCAGATGCCTTCCCCGTCTCTCTCAGGCCTCCCCTCCATGGATGGGGTTCGGACTCCCCGGGGAGGGGGGGGGGGTCTGTTTTCATCTGAGCCACCAGGTAGATAATATGGCCTTTCAGGGTATAGACTACATCCTTCAGGTCTGAGAGATTTCATGAATTCGTTTTAATGCCTTCTATTTTTTCTGTTCTCATTTTTAACATAGTTTTTACTATTCAGATGTCAAATCCCTTGGCCTTTCCTCTACATGTGTCATCTTCTCTCTTTTCTTAGCATAAGCTAACTGCTCTAGCAGCCTGCCCCTGAATCTCAGTGGTTTAATATGTAGAGGTTGACTCGCTGCCCACACGAAACTGAGTGTGTCCATGTTCTTGCTTGTACAGCAGTCCGGTGAGTCGGAGACCCAGAGCCCTTCTACCTCTGACTCCACCATCTTTATCCCCTGGGCCCAGGATCACTGCCGAAGGGAGAGACCGGGAAGGTGTGCTAACCTCCGCAGCTGGAGGCACGCCGGAGAGACGCTCCTGCTCCTTTGACCAGAGCCAGTCCCGCGGCCCCACCTAGAGGCCGGGGCTGGGAGTGCAGCCCCACCTAGGCAGCTGCTCCCGCGGCCGCTCCGCGCTGCGGAGGGGCCAGCTCTCTGCCGCCTTCGCGTTTCCATTTTTGCGTTGTTTGCTTGCTTTTTAAATTTACTTTCTGGGAGATTTTCTCAGTTTTCTAGTTCTCTTTTTTTCATTTCTGCTATCATTATAATGGTCAAGTTAATGGTATCCTATTTCATGGAATCATTTTCTCATTTCAGATTGTTAATGATGGGTTTTGGGGTGTTTTTTTTAATTTTAGCTTTCATTCTTCCGCATAAATTGTTTCTTCCATGTTCTTTTTTCTTCGTTTTGACGTCTGTTCTGTTAGAGGCTTTTCCCTGTGAATGTGGTGCTCCCTGCCTGTGAGTTGCTGGTTCAGGTGAGGTGTTAATGCTGATTGGCAGGCCGCGCCCTATTGCATGGAGCTGCCAGTGTGGGCTTCGCTGCGGAGTGATCTCGCTGGTCTGTTTTGTGGGGAACCCTGAATTTAGGCCGACCAACTCAGGTTCGTTAGAGATCGGTCTTCTAGTCTCTTGCCTGAAGGGAACAGGTTTTGTGGGAGTTGAATATAGAAATAGAGTTAAGCTTTTACTTAGGTATCTTAATACTCCCAACATCCACCAGTTGGCATCCACCAGTCCAGAGGCTCTCTATTCTACCCTCTCCGAGCATAGAAGCTTCTGGGCTTCACTGGGGTAGGGGGAGGCCAGTTGCTAGGCCATTCAGTGTTGGGGTGGAAATGCAGGATTCAGTAGCTCCTTAAGCAGATTTTGGTCAATCCTTGTGTTTATTGCCCTGCCTTATCCCGTACTCCCAGAGTTGAGTGGGAGGCCTCGAAAGCACAGCTGGGGTCTTCAGGAATTCCCTTGCTGTGCTTAGGGTTCCCCTTCCTCAGATGACCCAGGAGGGTTATGATTCATCCTTCCCTTCTCAGCTTCTAAAATTTTGTTTCCTTTTTGGTTCTCTTTGTTCTTTTTGGTTTCAAGTTTTTTTAAAAATCTTTTTCCCCCCGGGAGAAAGTGGAAGTAAATGTATCTGTCTGCTGTTTTTAACAGAAGACTCTCAGAACATTATTAATGCTGCTTTGCAAGCTCTCTCTCTAAAATGTAACGTGCACACCCTTGCCTTCCATCGTTAAGCAGCGTGTATGAAGTCTCATCGGTTCCTGAGTTGTGCTGTAAGGAATCTGCTCTCAACTTCACACCAAATGGCCACAGGCTGTGCCTTGCACCAGCTGCGTGTCTCTTCCCGTACACCTCGGGTTTGCTCTTTCTGAGCTGCTTTTCTTTAAGAGACCAAATCAGGTGCTGAAGTTCTAGATGAGCACCAGTCAGCGGCCAGCCATCATCAGGGACTCTGAGAACAGTGGGTGTTGGCTGCCATGGTCTTGGGCATGTTTTTCTAGTTGCTCTGAGTCTTTGCTGTTTCTCTGGTTCTCAGGAGAGTTCTTTCCAGGGTTGCTGGAAGAGTTTCCTCTCTAGTATAAGACTCACCTGGTTGTACCTGTTTCATGGAATCACTTTCTCTCATCTCAGTCTGGCCGAAAGGACAGGTGGGTGGAGGCAAAGCAGGTGATGGTAGAGTAACTCCAAGACAACTTTGGATGGATGGCATTGTGTTGTCACTGCCCAGTGAGTTCTGTGGGGGTTTTTTGGTGAAGAAGATTGTGGCTGAGCTAACATCTGTGCCAGTCTTCCTCTATTTTTTTTTTTTTTTTTTAAAAGATTTTTTTATTTTTTCCTTTTTCTCCCCAAAGCCCCCCGGTACATAGTTGTGTATTCTTTGTTGTGGGTTCTTCTAGTTGTGGCATGTGGGATGCTGCCTCAGCGTGGTCTGATGAGCAGTGCCATGTCCGCGCCCAGGATTCGAACTGACGAAACACTGGGCCGCCTGCAGCGGAGCGCGCGAACTTAACCACTCGGCCACGGGGCCAGCCCCCAGTCTTCCTCTATTTTATGTGGGACGCCACCACAGCATGGCTTGATGAGCATTGCTAGATCCACGCCTGGATCTGAACCTGTGAGCTCTGGGCCGCTGAAGTGGAGGACATGAACTTAACCACTGCACCACCAGGCCGGCCCCTCAGTGGGTTCTGTTTTTAAAGGAATTCATCGGTGTATCTTCTTTTAAAGGAAGTACCCCACTCTCCTAATTTTATCCTGGGTATAAATCTGGATTTTCACATCTGTTCTCTTAGAGCAGGAGTTGGCAAACTCCGCCCGCAGGCTAGATCCAGCCTGCTGCCTGTTTTTGTGTGGCCCACGACTAAGAATGGTTTTTATATTTTTAAATGGTTGAAAAAAACCAAAATAAGAATATTTCATGACTCATGAAAACTACATGGAATTCAGATTTCAGTGCCCATAAATAAAGTGTCCTTGGAGCATGGGCAGCCTGCTTTGTTCATATATCATCTGTGGCTGCTGTCCTACTGCAATGGCAGTGGTGAAGAGTCATGACAGAGGCCTTTTAACCCGTACCCCTAAAAAATTTACTATCTGGCCCTTTGAAGAAAAACTGTGCTGAGTGGTATCTTAGAGGATCAAGCCTTCCCTGGGAGTGTTTGTCGTTGGGGATGACTGAAGGCGAAGGGGTGAGCAAGTCAGTGTGATGGTTTCTCTCTTGACATTGATGGAAATCAAATGACAGTCAGACTGGGGGGCCATCACTTGTTACTCATTTTTAGTTCCTTGAAAATATGAGCAAAATCAGTGTTCTGTTGCACTCATCTTCCTTCTAAGACCTCGGCATCAAGGTTGCAGCCGGGCTTTGTTCAGGGCACAGAGGAAGCATTCCAACGGGAGTGAGCCTGCAGTGGAAGGAATTTCACCCCTCTCTTCCACCCTCCCATCCCTTCCCGCCATGTCTCAAGCCCCAGGTGTGTGCCTGGCTCTGTGCCAGGTGCACTGAGACAGGGAACTGGAAAGAGAGCTCATCTATCACAGACATTGTCACCTGTCCTTATTTTGAGAGTTGGCAGGACTGCTGTCACACCTTTTCCTGGAGAAAATGCCAACTCACAGAAACTCGTTTATCCAGGCCTGCCAGATGGCGAGTCTGGGTTGTAAACCTGTGTGCTGGCCCTAAGAACCAGCTCCCTTACCTGTGTGCTTCTGCCTGTGGCTTTGGGATGTGCTGGGCCTGGAGGCTCATGGATGGGGCCTGAGCTGTGGTCAGCCTCATGGGTTACAAGCAGCAGGGACCACAGAGTCCAGAGGCATGGGTGACGCTGACCAAGGCACCTGGATGGGGCCTGGCACAGCCTTCAGGGATTGAGTCAGCCCTGCACTTACGCAGGAAGAGACCGAGGCTTCCACTGGGAAGGGACTGAGCAGACTGGGGGTAGAGCTGGTGGCTGGTGCTGCTTGCAGCCCCAGCCGGGTTGTTGCCTGCAGGCGCATGCAGACAGGAGTACTTTGTGAAGAGTCCTGCTTTTAGGATCAGGAACCTAGGATCTACCACTGTCCTCTGGGCCTCACATTCTTCCTTTTCCCGAAGAAAGAAGTAATTGAATGACAGTTAATACAATCTGCTCACTTGTTTTCAACTTCAACACAGGTGGTTCCTGTACAAAAAGGGGTGAGGTGGGGGCAGGTAACGTGCCTTTCAGGCCTCAGGCGTCCGTAAATCTGATTTCCCTTTCTTTGTAGGGCTGACAAGTCTACCACACTGACCAACAAAGGCCAGCCAAGAGGACCCGGTAATTATTTCATTTGGAACTGGGGTTCGTTTCTGCTTGGTCTCTGGGGATAAAGTGGGAGGTGTTTCCAGCCGTGGTCAACCCTGTATCAGAACCCAGCTGTCCCCCATGTGGCAGTGACCCTGCCCTCCACAGAGCCTCTGACGCTCCTCCTCCTGGGGCTGCTCTGTGCTGCACCCTGAATTCCTAACCCCTTCTGCTGATGGGGTCGAGGCGGGGAGGCCCCTCATGGGGCTATAGCAGTCTGTGGAGGAGGTGGTGACATCTGTCTCACTCTGCGACACTTGCACTCCTTGCACAGTCTAAAAGGTTGCATGGAAGTCACAAGGTTCTTTGGCCTTTAGGGGACTTTTCCCTCAACAGATCAGAAAATCTCAGGAAACTTACCTTTCAGACATGACACTGTGGCTTTTATGTTACTTGTTTATATCTCACGGTTATGACTGGGGGCATTTTGTGAGTTGATTCATTTTGGCCCTAAAGCAGTGGATCTGTCTGCAACGGAAGCTCTGGGTCCTCTGTCCAACACCATGGCCATGCAGCCCCCAGCGCCCATGCCCAGGAAGTCACAGACGGTAAGTGGACGAGCCCCTCCTTTCTGCCTCTTCACTCCGGCCAGGAGTGTGCGGGTTACTCTCTGAGGGCTCAGAGGAAACAGCGCTTTCCCTCTTCCCCTGGTTGGGGAGTGGGAGAGTCTTCCTGGATACCTAGTCATTTGTATTTGAGCAGACGCAGCCCCAGAGCTGGCCAGCCGTGGGCTTGGCCCTCTCACCACAGCTCCGGGAAAGACTCCCACGTGCACACCAGGCACCGGGCTGCCTTGTTCCCAGCTCGCCTCACTTGGCTGGAATCTCTTCTCTTGCCTCTTCTCGCCTCCTCCTAGAAGTGCCTCTGGCCCCTGAGCGTCACTGACCCCCCCCATCTTGACACCTGTGGGCTCCCAGGCCTGCGGTGAGGATCCTTGGGACCAGTTGGAAGCAAAATGGTCCAGTTCTCTGCCCCAAGAGCTGATGCCTCCCTACCACACTAACCTTTGACCCCTCTCTTTGACGCAGACCAAGTTGAAGCCCAAGCGGGTCAAAGCCCTCTATAACTGCGTGGCTGACAACCCAGACGAGTTGACCTTCTCTGAGGGGGATGTGATCATCGTGGATGGGGAGGAGGACCAAGAGTGGTGGGTAAGTCGGGGCCTGGTCCTGGGATGGGCCCAGGAGGGGCAGAACTGAATCCCTACCCACCTGGTCTGAGAGATCTGTTCCCAGGTGAGGCCTGAAAGTCTGCTGGCTGCTCTCCCGCTTACTATCCTCAGATGTGTCTTCCATGTACACCCACTTCTGAGTGGGCCTGATTTATCCCCTGGGTGGGATCCTCCCTCATTAGGGTGGGCAGGCCACTTGGGCTGCGGTTTCCAGAGCATACTTGGGGGTCTGAAATGAGGCCCCTGAGTTTGAGGCCTTGAGTTTCTAGAGGGTTCCATCATCCCCAGCATTGCTGGTTTTGTGGAGTGAGGCGCGTAGAAAGAGTAGACCTGCGGGCGGAGTTCCTGCATGTTAGTCTTGGTCCTGAAAAGAACTGTGGCATGCAGGTGGAAGCTGGGATGGGAGGAGCATGGCACTTCCCCGATGACCCTAAGAATCCAGACTCAGCATTTACAGGGCTGGTGCCCTTGGGCAAGTCACTTATGTCGCTAAGCCACCCTATGAAAGGGACGTCGCCACAGCACTGGTGTAGAGATTATACTGAAGACCCCCAATGAGAGGCCTCTGCTATAAAGCAAGGATAGTAGGATTAAATAACTTGCATGAAGTGTGTGCACAGAGCATCTGGTAGTGTCTGCCATGCAGTAGACACTAACGGCCCAGCTCTGTAGATGGAGCTCAGGCATCACTGACGTGTCGTGACGATGCAGACAGGACTCCTGGAAGTCGTTCTGTGTTGCTGAGTGCGAGGAGTGCCAGTGGGCATCCCTAGCAGAGATCCCACCTGTGGGAACTGTCAGTTCTCCGCCTTCGGGGCTTTGTGAACTCTCGGGGCCTTGCAGCATGGCTGGATTCCAGTATCTTCTTGTGGCCTCTTTCCCTGTAAGCCATTAAAGCGTCTGTCGGTCCAGAGCTCCCTCCTCTGTCAGCCTCTACGTACAGCACAGGCAGTAAAGGGGCCGCTGCTCCTGGTTCCCGGTTCAGGCAAGCTCCTTGGGCCTCTGCTTACTGAGTTCCTGCTGCATGGCCAGCCCAGGTGAGGCAGTGAGTGCTGGCCTGCGTGGACAGTGTGAGGACCTGACCTTACTCCCTCGTGACTGCCCGCACACCCTGAGACTTAAAGCAGGTCTGGTTTTCACACTTTGTACAACCCACCATAAGGATGGAGCTCCAGCCTGACAACAGGCTTAGCCATCTGGAAAATACCTGTTCATTTCAAAAACTGTAGAAAATACAGAAAGGTATAAAGAAGAAAGTAAATGCTGCCCGTAATCGTAGGGTCCCTTTCCCAAAAAACCCCACCATTTATATTTTGGTGGTTTTCTTTTTTTTAAAGATTTTTAAATTTATTTATTATTATTTTTTTCTCCCCAAAGCCCCCCAATACATAGTTGTATATATTTTTTAGTTGTGAGTCCTTCTAGTTGTGGCATGTGGGGCGCCACCTCAGCATGGCCTGATGAGCAGTGCCATGTCTGCGCCCAGGATTCGAACCAGTGAAACCCTGGGCTGCTGAAGCAGAGTGCGCGAACTTAACCACTCAGCCATGGGGCCAGCCCCTGCTGATTTTCTTTTAGACTTTTATTTACCTACATAATTTACATTGTTGAAATCATATTTGGTGTATAACTTATATAATTTACCCAGAGCCAAAATAAATGGATTTATTAAAGTCTTCCATAAATGCTCGACTACATTTAAATAGTACCAAGTCACTTTTGCCACCTCCTGTGACTTTGCAGCTCACAAACTTCTGACGCTAAATTTCTTCATCCATTAAAAAAAAAGGCAAGTGTGGGGTGATGGTCAGAGAGCTGTCCTGCCTGCCCCAAGACTGCCAGGACTCAGTGCTGGCGACGTTTCTGTGCAGACTCCTGACGCACCTGACAGGCGTTCTTTACGGGTAGGAGGCACACACTGTTTGAAATGTGAGTGAAAGAGAAAGGGAAAAGCAGTTTAGATGTTTTATCCAAGCAGTTCTTGCTCAGAAGAGATTCTTCTGAACAAATCTGTTTCTCTCCAAAGGCTATAATGCCCTTCAAAGTTTGAAACATTTGGAATTTTTATAACAACCTGAACTTTTATTCATTTCAGATTGGCCACATTGATGGAGATCCTAGTCGCAAAGGAGCATTTCCCGTATCATTTGTGCACTTTATTGCTGACTAAATTGCTACTGAACAAAAACACTTCTTTTAACAATTTTTCTGTTCCTGTTTCATTATTGGTACCAAAACTCTTGCCAGATAACCAGTTTCATGAATTGTATTGTCCGGTAGCCCCACTTTCTCTAATGCCACTGTTCTGTTTTAAAAACTCAAAGGCGTTTTATATATATAAATGGATTGTTTTTATAATTTGTGGTTTTCATGAAACATTGCTATCCTTTTAGTGGGAAAACTGAATTTCCTAAAAGGTGAACTGAAAAGTTATTTTAACTACATCATCAAGATCCTGAATCTACAGAATTAGCTGAACCAAAAAATGTTTGAGAAAGAAAGAAATTCTTCCTGCTTTCCTTGGCTCATTTCTGGTGTCGGTGACCTTTAGCGCAATTTTTGTTTTAGGAAGCCAGTAAACTGTTGCTTTAGAAGTCCACAGCCAGCCAGGACTTTCTAGATAAAATGCTATCAGTTCACCTTTAAAGATATTAAAAAAAAAAAAAAGATACCTTTGAAATCCACCCAATGTTTATTTAAAGCAACTTGGAAATTTACACCTTAGTGCTCTACCTTCCAGCCCTAATTTGTGAGGTTGCAACTCTCACTGTATTCTGCATGTGCGTGTAACCTGTTGTGAGCAATCCTATACAAAACTTCTGATGGTTTATTACAGTAATCGCAGTTAATTCTGTTCTCGGTTATATAAAACTGCATTTCCTGAATTTGGTTAAAAACTAAGGATGATGGATTGCAAAACAGTTCTTTAAACTAGTTTATATGCTTTAGATGTTTTGCCTTCTTGAATTTCCTTCATCACACAGGTAGATGCTGTGGCGCAGACCCCGCTATGTTACCACACACCTGCTGTTTCCTCTTGAGTGTACCACTGCCTTCCCTTTCTAGCTCCTGAGAATGTTTACTCAGTTTAGTGTCTTGTGTTTATATAATATACCAACAGGAATGGTAGTTACACTGTCTTGAAATTTAATCAGTCCATTTGTTTGTAATCAAGAGCATATCAGAAATCTGTAGGTCCCAGGTAATAAATACTCCCAAACATCCCAGTTTTACTGTTGAAGTCCATCATATCATTCTTAAACTTAAGCTTCTGGGGGTGGGGGGATTAGGTTATATCTGATAAGATCAAAATTCCTTAGTTTAATGAACTTGACTGTCATACCTCTATTTAGTAATTGTGAGCATAAGATTCAGAGTAGGAATATTGGAAATTTTGGCGCTCTTTGAGAATAAATAGGCATATAATGCCCACTTGGGTTTTTACCAAAAGTAAAGGAATAAATTTAAATATAGGCTTGGAAAGCGAGGTGACGATGCTTTTATTGCATTTGTTATGATGGTACATTTGACTGAAGCAGCCTGTCTTTATTATGCAAGACTCTTTAAGTGCAGAGCTTCTTTTTTTCTAATTGCATTGTATTTTTTGTTGCTATTATAAAGGAAGACAACAAACTGGAATGTTTTAAGATGTTATACAGCAATTGCTTTTTTGCCTTTCATAGTTCGGGTAAAAATGTGTTAGATCTGTAATTAGTCTTTTTTTTAAAGCACTACATCTATTTTCACTAATTGTTAATTTCTGTTGTTTGAACCCTTTAGTTAATTCTCTCATAGATTTAAGAAAGTAAACAGATGATTTTGCACAGTGCACTTCTTATGTATATTTTAACATAATCCTTTCACATCTCTGTCTTACAATCGGCCTTTTGACTACTTGGTGCCAGCTACATAAGGAATAAAGTTGATTCATATCAACATTTGAATGCCAGTCCCAAACTAATCTATCAGGTTCACTGGTACATAAATATCTAGGAAATATTTTTCCAATCTACAATTTGGTGGTGCTATTGTGCAGTAATTAATATTACTCTTGCCAGAGAAGAAATTATATTAACTTCCCTGCTAATATCCTTTCCTAGTTATTTGCTCTTTGCAAATTCAAAAAAGCAACTGAGAGAAAGGAAAACATTGTAGATATCTATTTATATTTAAAGTTTACGTTTCATGAATTAGCTGCAGGATTCCGGCATTTTGCATGCCATTTCCATCAGATCTGACTTCTGGGGATAAGGACTCAGAAACATGTGCACAGACTAATAGTTACTGTGTGATCTGTTAGGGGTGGGTAACATACTATGCAGCGTGGAATGCTATTTGAGATGTATGATATTCAATTCATTCACTTGATTACTTGGGTCTAGTTGCAGCGCAACTGTATATATTGTATAACCTAAATCAATTCTTATTTTCATTGTCCTTAATGCAGTGATTTATAATTAGAGCATGTTTATTAAGTCTACTCTTCTTGTTAACTAGTCATTTGACTAGAAAAAAATAAAGTACTTTTAAATGGACATGGTGTTATTTTTAATGTTTTTAATCCTTAAAGTATTGTATATTAAAACAGTCCTTTAAAAAAAATACACTAGCATACTGTACTCAAGGTTGTTTAAGTTCTATTACTTTCAATATGAGCAGTAATCTTTTAAAGTTCTCTTAACGCTGAGATAAATATTGTAGTTTACTAGCTTGTTCTCCTGACAATACATTTTTAAAGTTCTACTTTTTGTGTCTTGAGTTAGCAGTGTCACTGTTTCAAACCAGCATGACTCGGGTCCCCAGGCCAGACCTCTGCCTGACCAGAGCTCCAGGCCAGTGAGACCGTGTCACTGGGAAGGCTGCCGAGCAGACTGCCTTAGTCTTCCTCACAAAGTCTCAACGCTGATTACTCACTGAGTGCACTTCTCTGACACTTAGGCGTTAAGCTTATTTGTGTTTAAAAGCGACAAGTAAGATTTCTTTTTTTGTCCCAGAAAGTAAATAACTTCAAAGACATTTTAATAGAAAAGCAAAAGATCAAGATTTTTACACTGCATTTTCTTCAGAAAATCTAGAGCAAGGGATCACTTCCTATTTCTGTATTAGTACATCATCGCAGATTGAAAACAGAACTATTTAGAAGACATCTGAACTTGCACATGAAGTCGACTTGCACTTGACTGCAGAATTCAGGATTTCTCAGATGTTAATACAGAGTCAAAAGCGGTGGATAAAACTTTGCAGATGGCTTGTGCTTGTTCCTACATTAAGTGAAAAGATACAGTAAGAGAGTGTTCATAAATCTCTTCCTGAACTTAATTTGACCAGCAAAAAGTATAGATCTGACCCCCATCACAGCTCTCCTAAACCTGCACCTCACCAGTTTTGAAAAGGCCAGGACACAGCCTGCCTGCATCAGCACAGCACATCACGTGCTCCCTTCCTGTGCTCCTTTGGAGAACTGCACGGGAGGTAACACATGGGACCCACGGCCTTTAGGACCATCACAGGCCAGTCAGAACAACAACGTACAGAAAAGGAGGGGGCCTCTGCAGCTGGAGGACACACCACTTTCCCTCATCTGCTTTCTGTTCACCCTGAACCTTCCCATCCCCGCACATGAGTGCTGCTCCTGGCCTGCAGGAGGTCTGGACAGCTGGCTG
Source organism: Equus quagga (assembly GCF_021613505.1). NCBI lineage: Eukaryota > Metazoa > Chordata > Mammalia > Perissodactyla > Equidae > Equus > Equus quagga. The sequence goes on along the minus strand of NC_060271.1, from coordinate 132,051,221 downwards.
GCCCAGGGCCTGGTAGTCCCTCATTATATTATACCAGATATTAGATACCTAATGGAGAGCATCTCTTCAGCCTTTGCAAAGACTGTAAATAGTCTCTAGTTTTACCACTCCGTTTGATGAATAAAGACTATCCAAGGTAACTTAAAACCTCACCAGGCTGTTGCATTGATAAACCCATAGGCTATATTCTTCATTGCTTGCATCTGTGGTCTTCAGAGCCAATAAGCTTTTTCCTGCCCCCAGACCGTCGTCATAACACACCATCCGGATGATTAAATACAGGGCATGCCTATGCAAAACATCCTGCAGAAGTTGGGAAAAAGAAAGATGAGACTACTTTACATGTGTCTCCATTCTTCTAACATTTTCCCATGCAGAATTTATTGTGAGGCTTCAAACAGCATATCTATCCATGGATCTGGCAGGAAGTAGTTTTATAGGTTTTTCACCCAAAGGCATGTTCCGTATGCTCAGTTATGGGGCACTTTGCCGTCAGCATTATACCTTCCTACTTAAATTCCGGAAAGACAGGTGTAAGATGATCTAAGTTCATGAGCCTGTTCTCTCTGCCCAGCTTCCAAGCTGACAGCTGCTCTGAAGTGGTGTGGGGTCCCGAGTTGAGAATGCATTAGGGGCCAGCAGTGGGGGTGTTGGCTTGTGCTCCACCACACAGAAGAGGCAAAAGGAAGCCCCTATTCATTCACCCTACGAAATCGGTCACTTAAGACCAGCTGCCAGGAAGGTTTACAAACCAACCACTCTGCAAACATGAGCACACCTGACTACCAGTGGGCTCTAATACCTAAAACACATTTTTCCGTTAATAAATTATATTACTTACATACTGATCTGATGTTGATACTTTTATACCATACTTGGAAACTCCCATAATAAATTCTTCCTCCAGAGGAACGAAAGGCAACTTTCCATCTTGCTTTAAAGTAAAAAAAATTACATGATATACAGTAAAAGTTATGTTACATTGTTAAGTCTGATTAGTCAATTTTATTATCTGGCCTGAACCCTTTAAAGAATGCGGAGTACACAAGAGCCTGGCAGGAATTTCTCTCCAAAGAGGCCAAAGAAAAATATTCCCCATTTTTTTTTTCAGCCCACAAATCAGCAAAGTTCAGATCCGTGCACTCCATGAATACTGTTCCATCCCCTTGTCTTGGTGTTAACCCTCATTACAAACTGCGGAACTTCCACAGATCCCAGTGAGGTTAAAATATTCACATTAGAGAAATAAAGGTCTGTGTTTAGATTTTAAAATACTTAGAGCTTATACTAACGTCAGCACATGAAACGCTCAGGGAACACAGCTGCAGGAACTATTTTTCTCAGCCATTCTGTATCTCACCCAGGTGTTGATATGTCTAGTTCTCCCCAGGGCCTCAGGCAAGTAAACAGTGCTTGAAGAGTGGTTACTCAGCTCTCAAAAGTATCACCAGTACTTTGAGCTATTAAGTAAAACAGCAGATAACACCTGATGGTTTCCCTAGCAAATCATCCAGTTTTCTCTAAGTCAGAATACTGCCCAACTTCTCTTCTCTAAAATAAAGAAGATATTGTTAGCAATCAGTAGACGTTTCATACCGTGAATGTTTTTGTGGAACAATCTGCCTACATGAAAGAAATTACAGTAAATGAGCTGTGTCCAAACACCTTGATCTTGGATCCTCACACCGCTCCATCACCTCTTGCCTGTCACTTCCCACAGTAGTTTAAAGCATTCCAAGATCAAAAGATGGGATAGGAGTAATGCTATTGCCAATAATGGAATTGTAACAAGCCCAAGTTATATGGTGATACAAGAAATTGAGCAGTCCTTATCAGCATCAAAATAATCCGAGGGCACTTTTCAGGCGAAACAGGATTAGCAGCGTTTTGGTAAAATACTTAGATTAGTTGTTGCTTGCACACTGTTGAAATGACTTTACATTCCAAACTAAAGGCTAGGATACTAATTATATTAGTTCAGACTACCAAGAGTTCTATGCTAATTGGCAAGTTAGATTCGCTGATTTCCCTCAGAAAAGACTTCTTTTACTTTCATGAGGATATGAAACATTATATTTAATGATCCCATTCTCCATGATTGAAGAGACCCTACATTCTTAAGAGTAACTGATAGGGCTGGCCCAGTGGCGCAGTGGTTAAGTTCACAAGTTCCACTTTGGTGCCCCGGGGTTCACTGGGTCAGATCCTGGGTGCGGATCTACACACCGCTTATCAAGCCATGCTGTGGCAGGCGTCCCACATATAAAATAGAGGACGATGGGCACAGATGTTATCTCAGGGCCAGTCTTCCTCAGCAAAAAGAGGATTGGCAGCAGATCTTAGCTCAGGGCTAATCTTCCTCAAAAAAAAAGAGTAACCGATACTGAACTGATAAAGGAATCTTCCCATTGCAGTAATATCCCTTTGTTAATGAACACAAACAATGTAATTCCATTTTCTAGAAACTTGGCAAGTAATTTACCAACCCTATAGTATTAAGCCTTTTGGTTTATCCACTTCCACCATTGGCAAGTGTCTAGACCTTATGCACTGACCTTATACCTTTGATTTGTCTTAATTTTCCTTCATATTGATTTATTATCTTCTTGTCCAGAATATTTTTTTTAAGATTTTATTTTTTTCCTTTTTCTCCCCAAAGCCCCCCAGTACATAGTTATATATTCTTTGTTGTGGGTCCTTCTAGTTGTGGCATGTGGGACGCTGCCTCAGCGTGGTTTGATGAGCAGTGCCATGTCCCCGCCCAGGATTTGAACCAACGAAACACTGGGCCGCCTGCAGCAGAGCATGCGAACTTAACCACTCGGCCACAGGGCCAGCCCCCAGGATATATTCTTGAAACCCACCTCACCTTAATTCTTGCTGGAAACAAGGTACGAATACATAGATATGGTACATCAACACCACTGTGAATTAGATTATTCAAAGAGCTGAAACTAGTTCACTGGAAATACAGTAAGGTCTTGCCAGACTATTTTAAAAGACAAACCTATGGTATGTAGCCAGTCACCGCACTCAGCTCCTCATTTAAACGAGGAGGTCAGTCAGCCCCAGAAAAAGCAAAAGTCCTGTTTGAAGAAGGAGCAGTGTCTCTGTGTTCCCGTGTGACTCCATGTCTAAGGCTCCTTATGCCGCCTACAACTGCAGTGCTCAGTAAATATTTTAACCATGAAAAGTGTGGCTTCAGGATTAGACAGTGAGAAGACCTGGAAGAGTAAACTTCTTTCTCCAAAGCTGTGAGTTTACTCTCTAGAATCTTAGGAAATTTAAACATTTGGGTTTTTTTTACCTGGGCAACATCTATATAATTTATCAAGTCTAATGGCCCTTCAAGACCTTTTCCCTCGGAGAGTTTCAGTTTCTCAATGGCACCAACATATTTTATTCGAAATTCTGCACAGGTATCCGAATTATTGTTGCTTTGTCCTAAAGATGAAAGAAAAATTATAATAGTAAGACTTCAATAGAAATAGCTGCATTATAGGGTATCCTCAACCCCTTCCCAAGTAAGAGACTGTGTCATCAGAACTTACACTTTAATAACAAATTTTTTAATCCAAAATTTTTTGATGTAATAGGAAAGAACTTAAAATTTCACTAGCCTTTTCCTCAGTGACTCACAATATACTAAATGTATAAAAATCTCAATAGGAATAAATTAAGTATTGATATCCTTCACTTCAAAACAAAAATAAAATGTCAACTAGGTAATGATTGAGTACCTTTAAAGAGCATAATGACATTTAATGATTTTTTGGTTTCTTCTCCCTCTTTACCATGTTAGCTTTTAGCTTTCTTTCCTAGTCTGCCTCTACCATTCGGTCGGAAAAGACCAGACAATTTTTTTTTTAACGTAGAAGGAATCACGCTGGACGGTAAGTCCCTTCACAAAACAGATGGTACCGGGTGGAAGAAGTGTGCGTATGCTATGCAGTTTGATACAAAATTACCACAAAGGATTTTCGATGTGTGCCACGGGCAGGGGACACTATGGGATTCCTTGTAGGTTGTGTTTATGTATTAAAAAGGTACCCACATTTTTAGTATTTTAAAGGCATCTGTAAGTAAAGATATAGACCTTACACTACCGTATTCTTTGACATCGTACGTTTCTTCTCTCCACCCACCCGACCCCCCACCTTTTATAGATTGACTAGTCCATGATCCTAAAAGGAAAAGTGGAAGGATTTTAGACAAGGAAATGAATACAGTATACTTCCCATTAGACACTAGCTGATAGGTGGATTAGAAGCAATCTTTTGATTTCTAAAGAGCTCTCGTTTTTGGTGGCTGCATACATGTTTGCAAGGGTCTGTAACAGAGTCTACCCTTAATTACCACGTGCTCCTGATGTCTAGGAGCTGGTGGATCTCTGGGTAAACAGCTCTTCTTCCTTTTAACCAGCAACATCTGTCCTACACCCCCCAAACAACGTAATTCATGCTTTGCCACACCATTTCTTAAAAAGCTATTTTGAAACTTAAGTTGTTACCACGATGTTTTCTGCACATTTGCCCTAGGACCAGTTAAGAGCAGTTCGCCCACATGCCCTAGCCAACTAAGGCAATGGTTTTCACCAACCACTCCTCACCCCCAACCCAAGTTCCACCAGATCTCGAGCCGTTTCTAAACTCTTATCAAAAATGGCAGAGGAAAGGGGCTGGCCCCGTGGCCGAGTGGTTAGGTTCGCGCGCTCCGCTGCAGGCGGCCCAGTGTTTCGTCGGTTCGAATCCTGGGCGCGGACATGGCACTGCTTGTCAGACCACGCTGAGGCGGCGTCCCACATGCCACAACTAGAGGAACCCACAACGAAGAATACACAACTATGTACCGGGGGGCTACACAACTATGTACCGGGGGGCTTTGGGGAGAAAAAGGAAAAAATAAAATCTTTAAAAAAAAAAAAAAAAAAAAATGGCAGAGGAGAGAAAGAAAACCCCAAATACACAAGAACTCCTTGTGCTACCCTGGTAAAACTGTATGAACATCACTTAAAAGGTAGACAGTAAGTGATCCAACCCTGCGCTGTACCTGAGCTCTTGGTGGAATCTGTGTCGAGGCTGGCCACAGTGCTGGATCGTGACAGCCCCCCAAGGCTGGAATCTACAGACTGAGAAGTAACAGACAGACATACCAATAAAAGCATAATTAGAAGCACTATCTTCTCAAGTTCTCTACCAAGCATTCAAATTACTTATTATAGTTGAAGCGACACGTACAAAATCAGGTCAATTATTCAGGCAGATGGACTGTGATGGATTTTTCTAGACAAATCCTATAACAAACTTCAAAATAGATAATCCCAACTGCTCTTCCCATAACACAACACTGGATACGTGTGCCAACACTCCCATCTAAACCAAAGCCATTGCCCGTCTCCTTACGAGATACTGGGTATTTTGTATGTGGAAACCTACACCTTGCTTTCACATTATTTCCACTGAACCCAAAAAGAACCCTGTGCAGAAAGCAGGCAGGGAGTGTGATCCTGTTTAATAAACAAGGCGAGACCCAGAGAGGTGAAGTGATGTACCCAAGGGTACACCTAGGAAATACCCTAGCTCTCCAGCGCAGGCCTCCTGCGATTGCTCTGACTAGCACCGCCTGCAGTGGCCACACGGGCTGACTGCGGACCAGAGCACAACTGTCAAGGTGAATCGCAAAAAAAACCCCAACAGCACTGTTACCCAAAACACAAAGACTCACGCATGTTAGTGAGGTTTGTGCTACAGAATTTTATACTCTCCATGTGCTTAATTTCTTCAGAAATAACACTCTGAAAACTTTTGATTCAAAAATTGGTCAACTTTTTGCACTTCAAATCAAAATTAAATTTTAAAAGTACACTCAAATTTTTTCAACGTTTAAGAAGTGAATCAAGGGGCCTGCCCAGTGGTGCAGCAGTTAAGTTTGCACATTCCGCTTTGGTGCCCTGGGGTTCGCCGGTTCAGATCCTGAGTGCGGACATGGCACCGCGTGTCAACTTATGCTCTGGAGCAGGTGTCTCACATATAAAGTAGAGGAAGATGGGCACAGATGTTAGCTCAGGGCCAGTCTTCCTCAGCAAAAAGAGGAGGATTGGTGGCAGTTAGCTCAGGGCTAATCTTCCTCAAAAGAAAAAAAAATAGCTCAGGGCTAATCTTCCTCAAAAAAGAAAAAAGAAGTGACTCAAGGTGATTGCAAGTGATTGCAAAAAATGTATCAAGTATTAAATATGCTTCTTCCCTTTTTCGTACTTGCATGTCTTGGAATCTGAGGACAGAGCTGTACGTACAGAGATGTTCATCTCTTTGTGTGTGGTACTAAAATGATGTCTGTTCATCACGTTTGTGTGGTAGTAAAAACTGGAAATAACCTATATGTTCAATGGGAGGCTGGAGGGGAGTGGGAACTGAGATGCTGCCACACATGCAGACTGGCTCCCGGGACGAGCACGAGCCCGAAGTGAGTAGCAGAGTGAGCTTTTGTGCTGCACCTTGCCTCTCCGCACAGGAAACACCAGCAGCTGGGGACCCTCTGAGCAAGGAGAAGAGGAAGGGGGAAACCGTATTTTTCCCATGTTCAGAAATACAACAACAAAAGCTTACGTCATCCTAAAGCACAAATCTAACAGTCACGACTTTGCTTAGGAACCACTCGAGGCTCACCATCAGCTCAGGGTAAGACCCTCACGCCGTGGCACGTGGTCCCTTCTGCAGCTCTCCCGCCCCACCGCCCCGCCTGCCCGAGTTATTGAGGGCCTTCAGGAATCAGAAAATCAGGGCTCTGGTCCTACTCGGCCAGCAGCAAGTCATTACATCTCCCTTTATCCATTTTCAGATCTAGAAAACACGAAGCTAGGCCAGACCACTGACTCCCAGGCCAGGGTCCTCACAGGTAAGGTAACAGCAGGGAGGTTCTTGACTGGCTTCAGGATTCAAAACCATAAAGAAAACTTAATTTTCCCACCCTAAGACTGCAAAGGATTTTCAAAATGCAAGTGTCTGTGCTTCTGGCTAGCATATCAGATCAGTGATGCACTGACTGGAAATTCCGAATGGCCATCATGTGTGTATTCGTTTACTGAGGTGTGCCCATTACTATTCAGTGTGGTGCCCACAGGCTAGTGTGAGGCATCCTCCTGGAGGGGGCTACTCCCTATATGCTGGGCCATGGGCTCCTCCTGCCTCACCGAGTCCCAGCACTGAGCACACACACAGAGCTCACAAGGGTGGAACATGATCAAAAGGCTCTTTAGGGACTAGCCTGGTGGTATAGTGGTTAAGTTCACACGCTCCACTTCAGCAGCCTGAGGTTGGCGGGTTTGGATCCCGAGCATGGACCTACACACTGCTCATCAAGTCATGCTGTGGACACATCCCACATATAAAATAGAGGAAGATTAGCACAGATGTTAGCTCAGGACCAATTTTCCTCACCACAAAAAAAAAAAAAAAAAAAGAGGCTTTTTAGTAGTAAAAATGTAGGAACCACAGGACCAGGTCCAGTGGACTAGGACTCAGGACTTTAAGGCCCCTTCACATTCAAATACCCTACAAGGGTTCTAATCGCAGCATTTGCCTCAGGATCCAACTAACTCACTGAAAAGTAAACAATTACAGTTATGTACACACACCACAAATCTTTAATTGCCTTCAATTCCTATCGTGTAAGAAATTTTAAAATCAGTGTTTGTTTCAGTGAGACAAATCATATGTCCTGTCCCATCTAGGTTAGTGGATTTGAGAATTTCAGAAAATCTACCAAAACAAAATAAAATTAAATCAAGCACAGAATGTGTGTTTACCTCACAAAATGGATGCTAAAACACACCTAGTGTGAAGAATATCAGGTCTGCCATGGTTAGTACCCTTTACGCAGTATCAGTTAGAAGAAACAAAATTCTCACTGACTTATGATTCCTTCCTAATTCCATCTCCCCTACCTTGCTCTTAGTACTGATTTCACTACTTTGGGAACTGCTACTACTGTGTCGTTTTTTCCCTTTCCGAAACATTTTCCACCATAGCTTGATCCAGAAGAGCTCCCCTAGAAGAACAAATGTTAGTTAGCTATATCAAGAAAAACAACTTTAATCACTTTATGCATAATAGGAATAAAAATCATCAATTCCTTCCAGTTCCACGGTATATTCCTCTTACTTAAGACATAAACATCTTCCTTTGACCACAAAATTTGGATACTATTCTTTTTTATTCTTTTTAAATTTCAAAAATCTAATCCAGCCCGGTGGCGCAGCGGTTAAGTTCGCACGTTCCCGCTTCTCGGCGGCCCAGGGTTCGCCGGTTCGGATCCCAGGTGCGGACATGGCACAGCACGGCAAACCATGCCATGCTGTGGTAGGCATCCCACATACAAAGTAGAGGAAGATGGGCACGGATGTTAGCTCAAGGCCAGTCTTCCTCAGCAAAAAATGAGGAGGACTGGCAGTAGTTAGCTCAGGGCTAATCTTCCTCAAAAAAAAAAAAAATCTAATCCAATGAATCAAAAAGGCAGAAACCTTCTTATATCTTGAGGTGTGAAAAGCCCTGTTCTCAGAAGTAGCAGACATATGTCCTCTAGTCCTCAAGATATTCAAGTGCCTTCCTTCTCTTTAATCAATTCAAGACATCAGTAAAATATGTAACATCAGTTTATCAACCAAGATACTGAGATTCAGTGACTGTCTCAGGTTCACAGTCTTTTGGTGGTCAGGCTAAGAACAGAAGACATACATACTCCTCAGAAACGTGTATTTTTCTTGAAGTCTTGAGCTATCTTTAGGTAAAAGCTGACATAAGAACATTCCTACTTGTTTCAGTGAGGCCAGGGAAGGAGGTGACCTTAATGTTCCCAGAGTCAGTCTTACATCTATCTTTTTTTAAATGAATGATTTACCCTTGTCCAATTCATGGGTGCACATACATTATACTTGGAAGATTATTAACTAGCCTGCACAATGTTTCATAGTTCAAGTACTTCCGAATACACTGTCCCATCTTATCCTCACGGCAACCTGGGGTCACATGCATTTGCTCCTACGTTTTCTAAGGGTCTGTCTGTGCCACATAGTATGCTCAGGCCTCCAGGCCCCCACCCTCAGGGCCTAGAGAAGGTAAGTTGTCATCTCCATTCTACAGATGAGGGAACTGTGACCCATCTTTCAAGAGGATATATGAGTAAGATAACCTAGCAAATTTCTACCAAAGATTGGATTCTGCAGAAGAAACAAGGGAATCTGCTTACGATAGAATCGAATACTATTTTATCGTCTTCAAAGGTTCCACAGATAGCAGTCTGCACAGATGGCTTCCTTTCATTCTGACATGGTCAATTCTCGTCAGAAGAACAATGCACCTGGTGAAGGAAGAAGAAGGGGTGAGCAGGGGTGATCAGTGAATGTCCCTGCTCCAGGGAACAGTTTCTCCCACTGTATTTGGAGACCCCACTGTAAGTCCACTCACTAGGGTCTGACCTTGGGCCACTTACCCTAGACGTACTCCTGAGCCCAAGCTTTTTAATCAGCCTCATCATCCAACCTATTTCTATATTTTTGCTTAATCTGTGGAATAGCAGGAAAATCTGATTCATTCACTCAGTCCTGAGTAGTGAGTGAGCACCCACCAGGTGCTGGGGATACATCCGTTATCAGACAGACAAAGCCCCTGACCTCAGGGAGAGGAGACAGACCCACGAGAAAACCAAACAGAAAACACATTGTCAGGAAACACACATCCCTGTGAGGGAAACGAAAACAAGTCAAGGAGACACAAGTGACCGAGGGAAGGGGGAATATTTCAGGAAGAAAAAAACGCCCTGAGGAAGTGGGAGTGAAGACCTGAGCAAAGTGAGGGCAGCCACACACGCGGAGGAAAAGCATTTTGGGTAGAGAGTTCAGCCAGTACAAAGGTCCTGCGGGAACACGCCTGAGGCCAACAGGACTGGAGCAGGAGCGGGAGGGAGAGTGAGAGACAAGGAGAAGGATCCGCAGGAGGACTGGCAGGCTGGGTTTAAGGGAAGACTCTAGAGGCTTTTTACAAAGCAGTCAAGTGATATGATCTTTCTGTTTTAGAAAGATGACTGGCTGCTGGGTAGGAAACGAACTACACAGGCTAAGAGTAAAAAGGGAGACCGAATAGAAGGCCACCGTGGATAACAACTTGTTGCAAATGATAGCCTGGCCATCAGTGGATACTTCTTTGTAAGAAAGAGATGGCAAGAGAGCCTTATTCCAAGGTCTGCACAAAACTGGGTTAACCCAGCAGCATCAAGAAGCACGTCAGTGGTCTCTTGTGGGCTAAAATGTTGGTGTATAGCATATTTAAGCACATTATATTTTAAGTATATGTAAATACATATTTCAAGATATATAACAATTTAGAATGTGATTTAAAAATAAAATTTGATTCTATTGTTAGTGAAATCCTGAAGCATCTCTTCAAATCCTTAAAATACTAGAATGATTTGAAAATCACCGCATTATACTGTGAAGACTTTGTAACTCCCGAAGACTTTCATTTCATCAGCAATCTAGGAGCCCAGGGGGAGAAAAGCATTTACTGAAGCCTTTGCTAGCTGCTGCTCTTTGGTGCATGCTCTTAAGCAAATCACTCTTGTCTCTAAATTATTCATGCATAAAAATGAGGCTAAAGATACTGATTGTCACTCGGACGTTCCACAGATTACTTAAATGCAAAAATGCCTGTAACGGAACCCATCAGCTTCCCCTCCATATCTGGGCCTCTCCCTTTCAGTAAATTATATTATTTCCGGTAGAAACCAGGAAATCATCTGCTCCTCACTGTCGTCCAGGCCCCACATCCAACCAGGCACCAAGAGCCACTGCATAAACCACCTGAAGAGTTCTCTCATCCACGTCTCTACTAGGGCCCTGCATCACTAGACCATCGCTGTGTACTTTTTCATTATCTGATGAAAGCTGTGGCTCCTCAACCCATAAAAATGCACATATGCACAAAGTCTGGAATGCAGTTTAAGGAATTCATGGCCCAACCGGACTCTGTGCCACTTTAAATCTTCCACCAAGCTCCAGCTAAAATGATTTCTTTAAAATTCAAATCCCATGCCACTAACCTGCTTAAAATCTCTCGCTGCTCCCCAAAGTTAGAGACCGAAGTCAAAAGCTCTTCGCCAGGACATGCAAGGTCCTCTATGACCTGGCTCCCATCTACCTCTCCAGTCTCATCTTCCACAACCAGCTTCACACTTCATTAATCTCTAAGGAGTGTGAAGCTGCTCAAGGTTCTCAGCATGCACTATGCTCCACGTTTCCATGCTTTGCTCCCACCATTCCCTCTGCCTGGAATGCCCTTCCACCTTGTATGCACTTAGCTCTCAAGACTCGGTTCAGGCTTCTCTTCTAGAAAGCCTCCCTTGGACCTCCAGGTTGGGCTAAGGGACCTGTCCTCCACAGCTTGGGTATACACTCCGATCACAGCATAATCATAGCATAGACTGTAAAGTCTGGTATGGTCTCCTCTATCTCACTCTCTGAACTGTGAGCTCTCAAAGGCAGGAGCGAGGCTGTTCATCTCTGTATTCCCAATGCCTGGCACAGCCTGGGAGAGGACATGCTTAGAGAACTGGGGAAACTTCTTGGGAGATGACCGCCAAATAACAACCCCCCTGTACTGAACACCTCCAGGCGCCGCCCAGCGCTACGTGCTGTACCTCACCCCTCTAACGCTCTTTACTGCAGACCCGCAAGGCTGCCTATTTCAGCCCCTTTCCAACGAGGCAGCCAAAGCTACAAGTTTAAGCGACTCGCCCAAGGTCTGCAGGCTAACAATGGGTGGGCCAAGTTTGGAACCTAGACAGACCTGGCTCCAAAGCTCTTTCCGGAGCCCACCCTGCTCCCCACGTATCCCTCACTGTCGTGAGCGCCTGCCACGTGCGGGTGCGCAGGATGACAGTAAACAAGACAGACACGACGCCTGCCCTCTGCAGGGAGGGAAAGGGGTTGAAGCGGAGGGGAAGCCCCAAAAGTGAGTGCTCCTCACCGCCCCACAAAGCAGAGGCTGACACGGGAAGAGGCCCTGCGGCTGCCCCACTCCCGTCGCCCTTCCCACGGGACCGATCCGCACACGACACCGTCGTCACAGGTGCTGCAGTCCCAGCCCAGACAGGAAACGGGCACCGGAGCACCGCCTCCTCCCTCAGGCCGGGCCCGCTCTCGCCTCGGCCGCCCACCCCGCACCACCTCGGTACCCGGGTCCCCAACCCGAGGAGGGCAGGTCCCCGTGGATGGAGACCGCCGCCCCCGCGGCCCCACCCATCCGCCCCAGCGCGGCCTCCCCGCCGGCGCCGCCCTCTGGGCCCGCGTTCCCGGCCTGGCTCCGCCCGGGCGCGGCGAAGCCAGGGCTCTCACCTCACAGCTGCTGGCCCATCCCTGGGGTCAACTGCGGTGGGGGTCAGACACCTACGGCCCCAGCAGCCGCCGCCGCAGCAGGCACTCCAGTTCTTAGTCCAGTGCCACCTTTTCCGGCCCCCCTGGGCCCCATCCGCCGGGCTCCACCTCCGGCATGTGGCGCAGGCGCAGTCCTGACCCCGCCCCAGGTTTCTGGACTCCCGTGGGGAGGAACCTCGCGAGCGGAGTTCTCCGACCGGAAGTCGAGGGGAGGAGCCTAGTGTCGCGGGTGCCGGAGTACCGGAAGTTGTGTTCTGTGTGGATGGGGTTCTTTCTTTGGTTCCCTGTGGCTGTGCTTCCAGTTTAGACAGACTCCGGCAACCGGTTCCTCGCCTCACTGCTCCTTCAGACTTCCGAGATGTCTGCGATTCCCGCCGAGGAGAGTGACCAGCTGCTGATCCGACCCCTGTAAGGGACCAGCGAGAGAGGGAGAGAAGCCGCGGGCTGTGAGGGGCGAGGAGTAGCCGGGTGGCTGGCTCCTCGGTGGCCCCGCGCCGGCGTGCCTCGGCTGCCTGCCCTCGGTCCGCGGCTGCGGCCGGGTTCTCTGCCTGAGGGGGTTCGGAGAACTGTTGATCGGAAGGAGCCTGCTAGGTTGAATGGGATTTTGCTTTTTCTTCAAGCTCAGGAGAGAGTGTGTTGGAGTTGGGGGGCGGGAAAAAAAAAAGGTCTTTGGGGCCGCTGGGCGCCTGTACCTAAAGAGTGGGAAACCCTGAGGGAACCGGTGATGCTGATGACGGCAGGGTGAGATGAGGGCCTGAAAAGGCAATAGTAGTGCGAGGAGGAACTGCGTCTGCTTCTTGTTACCACCAGGACTTAGCATCTGCCAAGACGTGAGAGAGAGGAAATAAATTAGGGACTTGCTGTGATTTTGACCTTCTGACTTCAGACCCTAGCAGAATAAGGAAGGTAGAAAGTTGGAGAGAAGGACAAAAACTCAGCCCTTGATTGTCCATAAGAAGGCTGGTCTTTCAGTGGACAGGGCCTTCTGTCGGAAGCACTTCACAGATCTGGAATGCTGCTTAGAAGGGGAAATATAAATGTGGAGAACTTATTGTCTTCTAATGGGCAATTCGAATCCACAGACATGTGTTTCTTGTTAGATCTTAGCCCCACACGAAGGTGTGCATTTTTCGAAAGGAGGAACCTATCTCCTTTGCACAGCCTCAGTAGGGACTCAGTGAGCGCCTACTGGGGACATAACACAAGTTTCCCACTGCTTCGTTGGCACCTGTCATCTCTCGCTGTACTCAGCGAACACTGAGCAGGTGTCAAGCACCAGGCCAGCCCGTGGGGATACAAGTGACACAGAGGGCTGAGCTCATTGAGTTCAACCTTTGAATGGAATTGCAGTGCAAAGTGGAAGGTACTGGAGGGATAGTCTGGAATAGCAGGAGAGCATTACTCTGGAGTCAGACCTGAAGTCCAGTCCCACTTCTGTCACTTACTAGGACAGCAGCCTCACTGAACCTGTTTCCTCATGTGGGAATAATAGAGCAACACTTATCATGAGGAGTAAAGATCACGTAGGTGCTCAATAAATGGTACCTGTTCAGAGAGTACAGATGGACATTGCACTCAGTGCTGTGAGAGGATAGAAAAGGGATTTCTGACAGACTAAGAAGAAAATGCTATCTCATATGTCCTGGAAAATATGATGTGTGGGCTGAGTCCTAAAGAATGAGTAGGAATTAAACACAGGTAAAGAATGAGGGCAGGGATGGTCCAGGTAGAGGCAGTGGCAGGAGTGGAAATGAGAGTGGTCACAGGTTGTGGCCAGTTTCCTCATGGCTGTGGCTGAAAGATGAGCACATGAGGTGGGAGAGGCTGTCAGGTCCACCTTATGAAGGAGTTTGTATACATACTAAGGATTTGGGGACTTTATTGTCAGTTACATGGAGCCAACGAGAGATTTTAAGCAGGGATGGGACATAGTGGGAATTATGTTTTAGGAAGATCGAAGATCGCTCCTAGCAGCAGTACAGCAGATGAATAAAAGGTGGATTAAGTGGGAGGAATCCAGTAGGATGAAATGGAAATGATCCAAGTGATAAGCAATGAGAGTTTGGAATGAGTGGAATGAGCAACAATGGATTGGAAAGAAAAGATTTGAGAGAGTAAGGACGTGAAACCTTCAGAACTTTGTAACCGATCCGATGCATTGGAAGGGGCAGTTGTGGAAGGCAGGCAGGGCAGAGAGGAGTGTTAGGGTGACTCGGATTCCTAGGATGGGCAACTGGTAGATGGTCATGTTAGTCACTTAAGGAGTACAGGAGATGGGGCAAGTCTGGAGTAAATTTGGGAGTTTTGTTGTTTTATAACAGCCTTATTGAGGTGTAATTCACATACAGCTCACAGATTTAAAGTGTACGATTCAGGGGTTTTAATATATACACAGAGTTGTACAGTCATCACTGCTGTCTAATGAACATTTTCATCATTCCTAAAAGAAACCCGGTACCCATTAGCAATCTCACCCATTTTCCCCCAACTTCCCTAGCTCTGGACAACTACTGATCTACTTTCCATCTCTACAGATTTGTCTGTTCTGGACAATTCATAAAAATGAGTTACAATATGTAACCTTTTGTGACTGGCTTCTTTCACTTAGCATAATGTTTCCAAGGTTCATAATTTGGGAGTTTTTACTTATTCAATAAGTATTTCTTGAGATTTACTGCATGTCAGTTACTGTAACTATACGGTGGTGAGCAAAACAGACAATGTTTCTGCTCTTATGGAGCTTTCATTTTAATAGTGAAAAACAACTCATAAATAAGTAGATGCAATAATTCCATGTAGTTGTGTCACTATCGAATGGTGTGAAGGGCAGATGAGAGGAGGTAGTCAAGGCCTCTGAGAAGGTGACATTTGGACTGAGACCCAGATGATCCAAAGGAGCCAATCATGTCAATATCTGAGGGCAGAGCATTGCAGGAAGAAAGAAGAGAAAGCACAGGGGACTGGACGTGAGAACTCATTTGGCATGTTTGAATGTAAGGTGCCTGTGAGATATCCCAGTAGAGATACCCAAACCCCAAGTGTACATTAGAGGTCTGGAATTCAGAGGAACAATCAGGGCTACAAATATAGACTTGGAAATCACCAACGTGTCAAGAATGTGAGAATGAAGATTGCAAAGACTGAGAAGAGGGCCGAGGAGAGAACCCTTGGAATATTAACATTTGAAGGGTGGGCAGAGGCAGCTGAGTGTGAAGGAACTGGAGGAAAACCAGCAGGACAGGATGAGAGCGTGAAGTCAGAGAAACCAAGGGAGAAGGGCTGGAAGAGGGAATGAGGAGTGAGGGTGACAGGCTCCCAAGAGAACAAGTAAGATAAGGACTGAAAAAGGCTGTTGGCACTTAGCAACAAAGAGCTGCTTTGCAAGGACAGTTTCGGAAGAGTGGCTGGGAAAAGCCAGATTGCAGTGAACTGAGCGAGTGGAAGTGAGGAAATAGAGGCAGAGAGTGTACACAGCTCTTCTAGGAAGCAGGCTGGGAAATGGAATAAAGTGGGAGCTAAATGAGGTTAGAATTAAGGGGTTTTAATTTTGGAATGAGAATGACTGCAGCATGTTTAAATTCTAGTGGTAAAGAGAGGATGGCGAGGGAAATGTCAATGATATAGCAGTGTTCAGTTCCTCAGAAGGAGGGAATGTATAGAGTGTAGAACCATGGTGAAAAGATTTGCTTTAGACAGAATGAGAGTCTGTTCTCCTTTTACAGGAGAAATGGAAGGAGAAAAGATGTGGGTGGGCTGGTAAGTGAAATTGAGGAAATTGGCAAATGAACTGTGTAATTTTTTGATGCAGAGAAGGCCCATGCCCCAAGTGAAGAAGAGGATAGAGGGCTGGAAAATTTAGGAAAAGGGAGAAAGTTTGAAATAGTTGCTATGGAAACTATAAGAGAAAACTGAGCTAGGGACACTTAAGGGGGTACGTAGAGGGCCAATTAAAGTGAAAAGGCCAGGAATTCATGGTAGCGCCATGGCTGATTTTCTTTGTCGCCTTCCTGCTTGGAGGTAGGACCTCGGTTTGAGGATAGATGTCTCATATGTATCTTCTAGTAGACTGAGTTCCTTGAGGTCAGGGTCCTAGTATTAGGCATTTCCATGGGCTCAGCACTTAATCCAGTGCTTGGCAAATAAAAGCTGCTTAATGTTGCGTGAGTGAGCGACTCAACCTAGAGTAGGTGGGGAAAGGCAGCAAAGGAGGTGAGGGATTTGAAAACCAGGTGAGGTTTTGCTTAAAGTGTTGTGATCATTGGAAATTAGGGCTGTTTTATTCATTTAAGAAGAAAGGAAAATTGTTGAAGGTACTTGGTATCAAATATACGAAACAACAGAAGGAAGAAGGGAAAGGGACTGAGGTTCACAGAAATGAGTAAGATGTCTACTTAAATTTAAGCTATTTGGCAAATGCATATAGGACCTTAAAGAAAATGAAAGAATTTTGAAGTGCTTATGGGTCTATACTTCAGCGCTAATTCTAAAAGTATTATTGAATACTCTGTATCACTGCTGGCTTGTATTTTGAGTACGGCATAATTAACCCTAACGTTCGGAAGACTGAATTTAACCTTTGGGCTTCTTGGATTTGTACCACCTTCTCTCAGTTTTAACAACTGAAAAATCCCTGAACTCCCGAAGGTCACTTTTCATCTTTTCTCACATTAACACTCTTCTTCCCAATCTTTATAATTTTGTGGAAGTCTCATCGGCCTCAAGTGAGTTGCTGTCATCAAATGGGGCATAGTTTAAGTTGTAAAAAAGTTTGAATTTATTGGGCATGATTTTGGTTGTTTTTTAATCATTTTTGTTTCTCCCCTTAAATGTTTACAGTGGAGCTGGACAAGAAGTAGGAAGATCATGTATTATTCTGGAATTCAAAGGAAGAAAAATAATGGTAATTATTATTTTGTAGTCAGGTTAACAGGATGACTCTGTCTGTTTTGGGTGTTAGGTTTTTTCTAGTACACTAGTTATCTATTTAGCTCCCAGGAAAATGTCGTTGTTTTTATATATAAACTATGCTGTATAATGTAAATGTGAAAAACTAATACACACTTCTACTTAGTGATCTGACAAAACTGAGAAGATAGAGACCAAGATTGTAAAATTGTCGAGCAGAGCAGATCTCCTGCACTCTTGCTCTTCAGAGTCCCTCTTCCAGTCTTGGAGGGTCTGGACACCCAACTGCCCCAATCACACTGGAGGCCCCCAAGGAACTGGCTGCCCGAACACGCACCAAGCTCCAGCCGCCCCAGTGCAGCATGTGCTGTAGCTGCAGCTGGTTTGCAGCTTAGATGCCTAAGTTAGCAGTAGGGCCCCTGACCTTGGGGAAGGCAGACTGCTCCTTTAAGCCCCTTTCCTTATCTGAAAGATGGAATGATGAGAAGAGATGGTTTCTATGGTCCTCGTTAGAAAGGCAGTTCAGTGGCTCATCATGTTCCTTTGGTTCCACCTCTCTGTTTCTCCCAATCTTAAAAGAACAGGAATATGCCAGACATAGTTGTCTTTTTAGTCATTTGTTATATTAATTTGGTAGTAACATCCGAAAAATGAGTATATAACTCATTGATGACTGACTCTTAAGAATTTATTCATGGGGCTGGCCCCATGGCTGAGTGGCTGAGTTCCCACACTCCACTTTGGCAGCCTAGGGTTTCGCTGGTTCAGATCCTGGGTGCGGACATGGCACCGCTCATCAAGCTATGCTGAGGCAGCATCCCACATAGCAGAGCCAGAAGGACCTACAACTAGAATGTACAACTATGTACCGGGAGGCTTTGGGGAGAAGAAGAAAAAAAAGCAGCAGCAGCTTGGCAATAGATGTTAGCTCAGGTGCCAATCTTAAAAAAAAAAAAAATAGAATTTATTCCTTAATGCCTTAAAATACTTATACTGCCCTGATCAGGGAAACTTCCCAGTTCTAATCACTGTCTCCTCGTAATAGTTAGATCTGGTAGTAGTAAATCTATAAACTCTTTAAATGCTCACCATCTTCTGATATCAAAGTTTTTGAAAAAGAGTTTGTTCATTGTTAGAGTGACTACAAAAAGTGCCTGGGAAGAAGATGTCTTGTATTTTGTGTCCTGTGACCCTAAGTGTCAGCTATATTTTATACTCGTTGGGGAAGTTAGAATTGGTAATGGCATATTTGCCACATTTAATAAGAATTGCATTCCAAATGCTAGTGTATAGAGTCCTTGATTCTGTATGTTATGAATCAGTCATAAATGTTGTCTATTTATTGGATGAATTTAATAAAATGTGTAGGAGATTGTGATCTTCTTTTCTCTTTCAGTTGGACTGTGGGATCCACCCTGGGCTAGAAGGAATGGATGCTCTTCCTTATATCGATTTAATTGACCCAGCTGAGATTGATCTCCTGCTAATCAGTCAGTAAGTTTTTTTCTTTATGAACAACACTGTTTTTCAAGGACTTTTACTATAAGGATCATTTCTTTACAAGATTTTAAAATTCTGGTGTTTGGAAACAGTAGTTTCTACCAGAAAGCATATTGCAGACATCGAAGTCTAAGACAGCACTCCATGGTTGTCATCACAGGTTAGAGAAGTTTATTATGAAAAACTTACTTTCCTACCACTCAAGTAAGTGAGAAGGAGACAGCACATGCCTTGGATCACTGTAAAACTTGAGACTAGGAAAGTCCTTTCCCAGAATATCTCCTTGGGGTCACTGTCTTATCACGTTCCACAGGAATTTCATTTAAAAGCAGTGACGCGTTCCAACTTTATATCACTGAAGTGCTTGCTGTAATTCCTGCTGCAGAGAGTAGGCTTGGGTGTGCTCTTCCATCTCTAACGATCAGTGGTAAAGTATTTCGATGTTTAAAGAATACTTTTCCTGTCTTTTTCTTACACTAGAACTGGATGCGTTGTTCCTTCCGGCTGCACACCTGCCCTTGGTGTTTTAAAAGTATCAGTTTGCACTTGTTGCGTAGAACTTGTTACAGTAGTTTCATTACATCTAGTATGCATATAGTGTACATATAGTATCCATCGGGATTCTATTTTAAGAATTGACAGAATCTCTTTGTTTCTTTTTAAGTTTCCATTTGGATCACTGTGGAGCTTTGCCCTGGTTTCTACAGAAGACAAGTTTCAAAGGAAGAACATTTATGACTCATGCCACAAAAGCTATTTATAGATGGCTTCTTTCAGATTATGTCAAAGTTAGGTAAATTACATGGATTTGATTCTACGTAATACATACGGTTCAAGATATGGATTATTTTGCATTTTGAAATAAGATACTCTCTTTTTATTCTGAAGGATATCAATAATTTAGTCATTCGGTAACAATTCATCAGCACCTTCTTGGCCTTCAAGTCTTTATGTAGTTTTTACGTATTTTTAAATCTTTATAATGTAGGTAAGTTGTAAGGTATGATAACAATATTTTATAAGTAGAATTTCATAATTTTGTTAAAATTTAAGACCAAGTGCATTATACAGTGGTATATAATGAAATCTTATTTTAGATTATGTGGTCAAAGTAAACTAACTATCTTAAATGAAAAAGTTCCCTGGGGAAGTTTTTTCCAGTTGCAAGAGGAAGATCTCCTTTATCAGAAAGTTTGGAGCATTTTTGTAATATCTACAGCACAAATTATTAGCATTCAAAAGTTTACTATTAAATGTATATATTCTAAGGGTAGCTAAGATGCAATTTGTTATTCTTCATATATAAATGCAAAAGAATGCAAGAGTTATCCTTAGTAATAATTATACTAGTTAACACTAAATAATGCTTACCACAGCCAGGCACAGTTCTCAGTTCTTAACATATGTTAACTCATTTACTCTTCATAGCAAGCTAAGGTTTTAGGTTCCATTATGAATCCCATTTTATAGATCATGAAACTGAGGCACAGAGAGGTTAGCTAATTTGCCTGTGAGGGTCATGGCAAGAGACAAAGCTGGAATTTGGATCCAAGTAGTCTGGTTTCGGACTCTGTGTCCTTAACCACTAGTCTCTTTTGCTTTTTTGGAAGTATATTAGCATAATTTTCAGGAGAAAACTTATGCTATACTTTGTAGAGAAATCTTTTCACATCCCTTGGTTCAATGTATGTGAGTGAGTTTATCTCTCAAGAGTATTGGGACAGGAAAAAAGGTTGAGAAATAGTTTCCTAAAGAGGACTTTGCCTTAATTTACTGTGTGCTCTGCTTAAAATCATGCTTTGTAGCTGTACACACTAAACAGTTTTATTGTAATTGCAGGGTAAAAAGATAAACAAAATGGGGGCTGGCCCCGTGGCCGAGTGGTTAAGTTCGCGCGCTCCGCTGCAGGCGGCCCAGTGTTTCGTTGGTTCGAATCCTGGGCGCGGACATGGCACTGCTCGTCAGACCACGCTGAGGCAGTGTCCCACATGCCACAACTAGAAGAACCCACAACGAAGAATACACAACTATGTACTGGGGGGCTTTGGGGAGAAAAAGGAAAAAATAAAATCTTAATAAAAAAAAAAAAGATAAACAAAATGTTCGAGAGATTCTAAATAGTGTAAACCATACAATATAATTTTAAGAAATAGCGTTGTGGGGGCCAGCCCCATGGCCAAGTAGTTAAGTTTGCACGCTCCGCTTTGGCAGCCCAGGGTTTCACCAGTTCAGGTCCTGGGCACAGACATGGCACTGCTCATCAGGCCATGCTGAGGTGGCATCCCACATAGCACAACCACAGGCACTCACAACTAGATTATACGACCTATGTACTAGGGGGGCTTTGGGGAGAATAATTAAAAAAAAAAAGATTGGCAACAGTTGTTAGCTCAGGTGCTAATCTTTAAAAACAAAAAAGAACGTTGGGGATATATCATCCACAGACAGTTTCCTTGCATTCAAAGAGTTTTTAAAAAGCTTACCCTTAATTCTCTTTGTTGGCATCTTTACAAATTTAGCAATATATCAGCAGATGACATGCTGTATACTGAGACAGATTTGGAAGAGAGCATGGACAAAATTGAAACCATCAACTTTCACGAAGTTAAGGAAGTTGCAGGAATCAAGTTTTGGTGTTACCACGCGGGCCACGTCCTGGGAGCTGCCATGTTCATGATTGAGATCGCAGGCGTGAAGGTACGCTCCAGCCCTGGCAGTTTCCTCCCTGCGAGAAGTCAGTGCAGAGCCTTGTGCCACCAAGTAGTACTAAGGAAAATTCCGGAAGACTTGCAGGGTGTCAAAACACTGAAACATCAGATAAAATTCAGTTGATGCTTTTCCTTTTCAATATCATAGTTCATACCTCCATTATAATACTTTTTAGGTGAAGGTTGAGAAAAGAGAAAAGAAGTATCTCAAAAGAGTGAAGTTCCCTCACACTGTTAGGGGATTAATCCCTTTTCAGTGCTGTTTAGAAAACTGATTAGGGAAGAGCTTTCTTTGTGGCTGTGTCTATTTAACGTTCAAACCCGATTATGTGGCATTCATGTCCTCTTGATGCTTTAGAATCCACATGTAAGCCCCCAAAGAGGGTGGACTGCACCAGTGAAGAGGGCTAATCAGGAAGGTCTTAGACGTCCTTGATGAAAAAGACTAGTGGACGTCTTGAGAAACTTGTGAAAACACGGTGGCCTAGTAGGTTTCAGGACTGACTCTAGAGCAGCAGTTCTTCATTCTGGCTGCACTTTAGAATCGCTTAGGGAGCTTTCTAAAAATACTGACTGATTCAGAATCTCAGGGTGTAGCCTTCACCTTTTCTTTTCAAGTTTTCTAGGTGATTCTTATGTGCGGTCAGAGTTGAAAACCAACACTCTAGTGTAATATTGTCCTAAATTTTTAGTGACTGCTCATATATTTGAGGTGTTTTTTTGTTTTTTTGTTTTTTTTGAGGAAGATTAGCCCTGAGCTAACTGCTGCCAATCCTCCTCTCCTCTTTCTGCTGAGGAGGACTGGCCCTGAGCTAACATCTGTGCCCATCTTCCTCTACTCTATATGTGGGACGCCTACCACAGCATGGCTTGCCAAGCAGTGCCATGTCCGCACCCAGGATTCGAACCAGCGAACCTCGGGCTGCCAAAGTGGAGCGTGCGCACTTAACTGCTGCACAACCGGGCCAGCCCCATAGTCGAGATTTTTACACATTGAGTTGTACTGTGTATTGCCAAATCATTTATTCTTGCTCTTTGCTCAAAGGCACAAAAAAATAAGCAGAAAATAGCACAAATGCAGGTCTAAATTCCCTTTGAAATTTGATGCACGCCCTCCTATGATTTTGTCTTCCATTTTAGATGGTTTTCCCATATAGCTCAGTAGATCTCTTTCCTCATCATGCCGTTTTTCTCTAAGATGTTTGGAGCACTTCTTAAGTTTATTAATATACAGGTTATCTTTGTGGAATGATTGTGGGAGTATATGATTCCCACTGGTTAGAATGATAATTGAAACACTGGATCGTTTATGAGTGAACTACGTTACACATTTGAAGTTAGACACAAGCAGTACATCTAAATTTCATCAGTTGTAGGCTATTTTTTTAATTGAACTTCGCTTTAAGATTTTATGATCTAAGTTTATTCACTAGTAAAATGAAGCCTTCCAGAATCCTAACTTTCTAGCTTTTTCTTTCACAGCTTTTGTACACAGGTGATTTCTCAAGACAGGAAGATAGACACTTGATGGCAGCCGAAATTCCTAATATTAAACCTGATATTCTTATCATTGTAAGTATTCATGCACTGTATTGTAATCAGTGTAATTGAAGCAGAATTTTTTCTAGTGGGAAAAAATACGTGATCTCATTTTCATAGTATGTTACCGGATATAAATGTATCTGTGTTTAGTGTACAAATTAATTTTTCTGGCTTCTCTTTGTGATGCAGCTCCACTTTCTTGCTGTTAAATGTATTTACTCTTGTCTAATATCAGAGATGATATGTTATCTCCTAAAGATTTTTGTCTGGGTGAATTACCCCAAATTCGGAGAACATCTTAGGGGTTGTGTAGAAATGGTGTGGCCCACTGCCTTTGCCATGGGACTATCTCTTGGCTCGTAGCACCTGCTGAATTTATATGTGTATGTCCTGTCTGCCTGCTAGATTGCAAGTCCTAGAGAATAAAAAAAAGTTAACTGTCCAGAAGCTCTGTGCACGGGGAGGTTGGTGAGGAGCAAATTAATAAATGTGTGTTGAGACAGTGAGGTCAGGGATTGGGAGAGAAACCTTTGGGGCCTATGGTATATGTCAGAATATCAGTGGGGGGGTGGGCAAGATAGCTGAAAGGGATTAGGGGGTATAAATGTACAAACTTCCGGTTATAAAGTAAACAAGTCATGGGGATGAAATATACAGTATAGAGAATATAGTCAACAATATTGTAATAACTTTGGATGGTGACAGATGGTAAATAGACTTGTCATGGTGATCATTTTGTAACGTTTATAAATATCGAATCACTGTGATATACACCTGAAATGAGTAGGATATTGTATGTTAATTATACTTCAATTAAAGGGAAAAAGGAATATCAAGTATGTTTAGTTCAAGGTGGAAGAGATGTCTGTTTCTCCCTCACCATCTACAGAATCCCCCGACTGCCCAAGTATGAGGGACCAATGCATATTGCTGTCCATAAACAACAAGTTGTGAGTGAATTCAGTTTGGCTCAGCTTGTGGTATACCCAGCATATAAACTGACCTTAATTTAAAGGAAGTTTTTTTTTAACTCTCAGAAAAAATAGTTGTTTTCATTATATCTAATACTTTAGAGCAATACTTCTCCAACTTTAATGTGCTTATGAATCACTTGGTGATATTGTTAAAAACAGATTCTGATTCAGAATGCCTGGGCTGGGGCCTGAGATTCAGCATGTCTAATAAGCTCCCAGGGATGCCAGTACTGCTGGTCAGCAGACCACACATAGTAAGGTTTAGGGGATATTCTTAAATAGAACTATAAGAAACAATATCTGTTTCTTTTTTTGCTTGCTTGCTTTTTTTTTTTTTTTTTTTGGTGAGGAAGATTGGCCCTGAGCTAACATCTGTTGCCAATCTTCCTCTTTTTTTTTTCTCCCCAAAGCCCCAGTGCATAGTTGTATATCCTACTTGTAAGTCCTTCTAGTTCTTCTATGTGGGATGCCCCACAGCATGGCTTGATGAGTGGTGTGTAGGTCCACGCCCAGGATTGGAACTGGCGAACCCCAGGCCACCAGATCAGAGCGTGCAAAGTTAACCACTATGCCACCAGGCCAGCCCCAATATCTGTTTCTGATTTATAAACTTTGACTTATCAGAGGTGGGAGAAATAACCTTTTTCCAACCCACAAAAAGCAAAATGGTTTTGGAAAAAAAAAGACATAGCAAAATTATCTTGAGAAAGGAAGATACATTTTTGGACTTATTTCCTAATTCTGTTTTCTGAAAAGTTCTTACTACTTAGCCAGATCTGAATTCTCACATTTTTACTTGCTCTGCTTTCCAATTAGTATTATAACAATATACGTTCAAGTAAATAGCTTGCTAATGGAGAGATGAATCACTTTGCTTCTGTGTTTCACGGATGTTTACCTTTTGTGTTCTTGGGAAATCATCAGTCTTGGTCTCATACTTCTAACGTGTTGTTTAGGAATCTACTTACGGGACCCATATCCACGAGAAGCGTGAAGAGCGAGAAGCAAGATTCTGTAACACGGTTCACGATATTGTGAACAGAGGGGGCAGAGGTCTCATTCCTGTCTTCGCTCTTGGCAGGGCTCAGGAGCTGCTCTTGATTTTAGGTATGCCTGTTCCTTTCCACTTGGGAGACTGCCAATATCTTGGAGTGCCATGACATCAAGATGATTGTATGAGCGTGGGTAGATATTCTGCCCTTCTGGCCTTCAGTTTTTGCATTTAAAAATAGGGATTTGGTGCCAGGAAGAGCCCAGAGAGACAGCGACTGTCATGCACTGGTACTAGGAATATAAATGGCATGTTTTTCTAGTTGCCTTCAGCATTAGAAGTCTTAAAAATATGCTACCCTTTGACCCAGCAGTTCTACTTCTGGTAAATAAATGAGATGCATAGAAAATTTTGTCAGTAAGAGTATTCATCATTTCAGTATTTTTAAAGAAATATCATGTCAGTAAATATATTGTAGGAAAAAAATCATGTTATAGATGAGTAATTACATATTTTCACATAGTATATTAAGAGGGCCAAAAAAGTAGGGTTCAAAACAGTGTGTACTCTGATCCTACTTAGGTAAAAAAATACACAAATGACTGGAAAGATATTAAATCTGAATAATGAGAAAGTAGATGATTTCTTTTTTCATTTTCTGCTTTTCTCTGTTTTCCAAATACTTTAATGAGCATGTATAACTTTTTGTAATGAGAGGAACAGTGAGTGTCACTTTTTGCATATATTTGTATTTAATGATCCCTTTTAACTCAAACATTCCATGATTCTTTTTAGGGAATGCACTCTTAAAGAATAAATGATAGGTGCCTTGTATGTATATAGCTGAAATGTGAAGAACTAGAAATGGTTGCGTCTTCAGCTCTTACAGTCACTTCTTCCATCTCTGTGATGATAAGGATGAAATATCCCTGTTACACTGAAAAGGAAAAGGGAAGAGAGGATAAATGACAGATCAAAAGCAAATCTGTAAGAGAGGCAGGACTTAGTAGAAGCTAAATTTTATAATTCCTAATCCAGTCTAGTTTTCTCTTGGTCCTTTTTTCTAACTGTGAGTCAAATTTGTCTTTAGAAGTCTTGAAATGAAAAGTATCCATAACAAAGTAATCTGAAGAACAGAGGAAATTAGGAAGGTGAAACCATGTTGTCACCGTCAAATTGGCTTGCCAGATTTAGCAGATAAAAATACAAGACAGTTAAATTTTATTTTCAGATAAGTAATGAGTAATATTTTAGCATAAGTGTATCAAATATTTAATATATATTCTTATACTAGTAATCTTTTATTTGTCTGAAATTCAAATTTCACTGGGCACTTGGTATTTTTCTCTGGAAACTCTACCATCAAAGCATATTATGATTCCTTTTATGAACAGGATTGCTCTGTGTAATTGGTTACTCGTTTTCCTTTAAATTCTCCCTGGACAGCTATTAGAATCACTGGTTTTAAATCTCATCTATGATCTAGCCATATGACCTTGGGCAAGTTATTCAACTTTTTAAAAATATTTAAAATTTATTCATAAGAACACACAAAAAATAGGAGACTGATGTGATCATGGGATATAATATACTCCGCAGGGTGTCTGAGAAATTGTAAGAGTATGTATGAAAACTTTGACACCATTAAAAATTTTAATTACATCTAAAAAAACACAAACAGATAAACCAGAGAGCAAAGCAGGAAATATATTTGTAACATGCATGACAGGAAAAGTCCCTGTTCTCATTTGGAGTTTTCAATTATAAATCAAGTAGAAAAATAACATTCCCATGCTATTCAACCTTTTTTTACCCTCAGTTTTGTAATCTGTAAGATGGAGATAAATCTTCCTAAGGTTGTTTTGAAAATTAGAAGTAATAAATATAAATTGCATACTAGGCATTTAATACGTTTCCTAAATGCAGGTGTACCTAGTAGAATCAATGTCTTTTGGCAATACTACCTTTATAATATTTTAGGATTTAATGAGATTTTTCCCTAAAAATAAGCCTTCCTTTGAAGGTAGATTGCCCACTCTTTTCATTAATTATCAGAAACTGTTTGGTTAGCAGTTTTTAAAAAATATAGTCACAGTGTAATGTGACTATTTATACTTTTTTTTAAGTGTTCAAAATTTGTTTTAACTCATTTGGTAGTCCTGTTTTGTACTTAGCAAAGTCTAATTACAAAAAGTCTAATTTCAGTAAGTCTTTTGAAATATTAACACATTTTTATTTAAAACCACAGAATATACTGTCTCTCTAGGATACTAAGTTCCGGTCTATTATTCAGTGGAAACTTCTACCAGATTGTTTTAAAGCCTTCGCATCTGGGGGTGTGATCACACTCTTTTCAGGTCACGCATTAGCATTTAGAAATAAGTTTTGGTTTTATAAGTTTAAGTTAGTAAGGACCAGGCTAATTTTCTTTAAAATACAGTTATTTGTTTTTTGTTTGTTTGTTTTTTAAAGATTTTATTTTTCCTTTTTCTCCTAAAGCCCCCTGGTACATAATTGTATATTTTAGTTGTGGGTCCTTCTAGTTGTGGCGTGTGGGACGCCGCCTCAGCGTGGCTTGATGAGTGGTGCCACGTCCACCCCCAGGACTTGAACTGGCAAAACCCTGGGCCGCCGAAGCAGAGTGCGCAAACTCAACCACTTGGCCACAGGGCTGGCCCCCAGTTATATGTTTTAATTTATTTCATGGTTGTCTGGATTTTTAAAAATTAATTGTATGTATCATTTATTATTTGAACTATTTACTGCACATAGCAAAACAATATTGTTTCTTGTAAAATCTCTCTAGATGAGTACTGGCAGAATCACCCAGAACTCCACGATATTCCAATATACTATGCGTCATCTTTGGCCAAGAAGTGTATGGCAGTCTATCAGACATATGTAAATGCCATGAATGACAAAATCCGCAAACAGATCAACATCAACAATCCCTTTGTTTTCAAACATATTAGTAACCTTAAGGTGAGTGCTTGTGGAAGAAAGGAGAAGGTCGGATAAAACACAAAGAAGTCGTCAGTAGTAGGAGATGCCCGTTGCTGCTTCTGTGGCTAAATCCTTTTTTTTTTGTTTTTTGTTTTTTTTTAAAGATTTTATTTTTTCCTTTTTCTCCCCAAAGTCCCCTGGTACATAGTTGTATATTCTTCATTGTGGGTCCTTCTAGTTGTGGCACATGGGACGCCGCCTCAGCGTGGCTCGATGAGCAGTGCCATGTCCGCGACCAGGACTCGAACCAACCAAACACTGAGCTGCCTGTAGCGGGGTGTGAGAACTTAACCACTCTGCCACAGGGCCAGCCCCTGTGGCTAAATCCTTCTTGCCAAAGTCTTTCTTACCTTTTCTCTAGCAGGCATCACTTTTCTGAAGGGAATCAAAAATTTAGCATTCTTTTTTACTTAAACTTCGCAACTTGTTCCAAGTATACTTTCTCAGTGTTTACTATTGCTAAATAAGTTGGATCTCTTTTGTCATAAAAATAAAAAGTCCTGCTGAGAAAAATATGTTGTATTACATATTGTTTTCTTATTCTTATGCAAACCTAATCATCTTTTTGATTAGCACTGTAAATTCCATATATGAAAATTTGTATATGTTTACTTTTCTAGAGCATTCAATAAAATCTGATTTTCTTTAATTAAAAAAATACGTTTCTTTCAAACTAATGCTCTAATCTTAATAAAATGATGCCCCAAATAATTCAAGTTATAAATATTCTTCCAATTTTAAATAGGCTCTGTTGGTAAAGTTTGTTTTTGGTTTTTTTTTGGTGAGGAAGATTCACCCTGAGCTAACATCTGTTACCAGTCTGCCTCTTTTTTTGCTTGAGGAAGATTTGCCCTGATCTAACATCTGTGCCAGTCTTTCTCTATTTTGTATGAGGAATGCCTGTGCAGCATGGCTGTTGGGTGGAGTAGGTCCGCACTTGGGAACTGAACTCTCAAACCTGAGCCATCAAAGTGGAGCATGCGGAACTTTAACCAGTGGGCCATGGGGCTGGCCCCCTATAGTATTATTTTTTAAGTTAATTACTTAGGAATTAGAGCCAAGTTTTCCCTAGAAACAAGGTTAAACTTTTTGGTTAGATTTCTAGGCCCGCTCAAAATATTCATCAAGTATGCAAAGCCACTGTGAGTCTTTGGGGAAATTCTTTCAGAGTTCTATCTTGGGTGGAATAGAAACCCATTTGACTCTTCCTTTTACTTTCTGCCTTCCTGCTAGCCACTGAAAATGGTCCTAAAGGCATGTTTAGCTACCGGTAGAACGTTTTGAGGGTCAGTGTGAACTTTCTCCTTTTTATCACTTTGTTTTCCTTTCATTCCTAGCCTAACTTGTTTAGGAACTTGGAGGTTGGACTTAAAATGTTTACTAGTCTTCTCAAGCCCTTTCACTTGGGTAATTAATCTTTTTTCCTAACTCTTTCTTATTTAAAAATGCTTTGTCAAGCCCTGGTATTTAACTTGCTTTTACCATTTCTTTTTCTCTCTCAGAGCATGGATCATTTTGATGACATTGGTCCCAGCGTGGTAATGGCCTCCCCAGGCATGATGCAGAGTGGCTTATCCAGAGAGCTCTTTGAAAGCTGGTGTACTGATAAGAGGAACGGTGTCATTATAGCAGGGTACTGTGTAGAAGGGACACTTGCCAAGGTGAGTGGTAGTCTTAGACCATTGCGTTATTCCTGATCAAACCTGCAGAGGTGGTAAGATCCTCACAGGTCTTTCTGTTGAAGTAGTTCTGTAAATAATACAGGTTTTGATTTTTCAAAACAAGGTTGGAAATATGTAGCTGGAGGTGTTTGTAAGGTTGAGGAATTAATGCAGACACTCACTGGTATAACAAGACCCCCAGGCGATTGGTAGGCATGTTAAAGTTTGAGAAGCGCTCATCTGGTTGCAGTTAAAAAAATGGAAAGGAGTCTGAGACAAACACGTGGATACCCTCATCCGATGAAGAAGAGGTTTACTAATAAGTATTCTTGTGAAAAGCTGTAGATGTGTTGGGTTGATTGATTGGATGATGTTTACTCTGAGGGTGTAGACTTTGTAGAAAATACGTGCAGAACTTTAGAGGCAATTTCTGAACATCGACTCGTCATGTTCTTATCTCTTCTTGCCTATAACGTCTATTTTGTCTTTTAAAATACATTATGATTCCCCATTTTGATCATTTTTATTACTTTACCTTATCCTGTAAGTCATTTAGACAGTGTTGGCTTTGTACTTAAATAGTTTTCCGGAGTCGAACTCCATTTGTCCTTTATACACATCCTCCTATCTGGAAAGTGACTTTTTAAAGCAGGAGACTAGCTGGGAACACAAGTGTATTGCATTCTGGAAATGCAAGTATTGTATTCTTTCTAATCATAAGAGTTATAATTTTCACTTCCAGCACTCCAAATACATTGAATTTTAGTTAATCTGTTACTTTCCTGATTAAATGTTTGCTTGATCAAGAAAATAAATATCTGATATTTACTAAGTCAGTAGTGTTAGAATGACTTTTGTGCTAAAGGTCCTAAATTTAACATAAGAGTTTATGGCTCATGAAAAAGTAGAAAATGTTCCTTTTCTAATTGGATAATTTGTTTTGTTTTTTAATTTTTCTTTGTTTTTAACA
Organism: Equus quagga; assembly: GCF_021613505.1. Taxonomy (NCBI): domain Eukaryota; kingdom Metazoa; phylum Chordata; class Mammalia; order Perissodactyla; family Equidae; genus Equus; species Equus quagga. The sequence goes on along the minus strand of NC_060271.1, from coordinate 132,020,543 downwards.
GCATATCATGTCTGAACCGGAAGAAATCACTACCATGTCTGGACAGAAGTTACCACTGAAAATGTCGGTTGATTACATTTCTTTCTCTGCTCACACAGATTACCAGCAAACCAGTGAATTTATTCGTGCTTTGAAACCACCTCATGTGGTTAGTCTATGCATTTGATTTATCGCATTAAAGGGGAAAAAAAACACACCCAGGAAACTTTGTGGCGGCTGGTCCTCAAATCGAACACCTCCTTCCGATGATGTTGCCCTTTAAACAGAGTGCTTGCACTTGCATTGAATCTGACTTGTTTGGCTCCCCTTTGAGTTAGGCAAGCTGTGCTTTAATTTTCCAGTGTTCTTTCTGTTATTTTCTGCTGCCTCATCATTAACTTAAGAGCACAGGCTTTACAATGTGACTCCTTGTTTTGAATCTCACCTCCATCCCTTACTTGCTGTGTAACCCTAGGCAAGTTACTTACCTTTCTGAACCTCACTTGTAAATAGGGATAATAGTACCTCATTAAGGCTAGTTATTGTGAGGACTAAATGAGAGAACATATATCTAAAGCACGTAATACAGTGCCTGGCATGTAGTAAATGCTTAGTAATGAGGAAAGAGGAGAAAGACAAGTCATATAAGAGTAAAAAATTAAAGATGTAAATAGATATGAAGTATGTTACATAGCTCCTTACTAATATGATTTATTTATATTTTTAATTTTCATGTAATTATGAATTAATGAGTTATATTTTGGTGGGAGTAGAGAGAAGGGTAGGCTAAAAAAACAAGTATTTTTAATTAGAGGAACACTTGTGGGACACATGTCTTTAGAAAACAGCTGAAGTACTCTTTCTGAATGTATTGAAAAGTGATTTAGAGGAAATGGCCTTTTGTTAAATTTTTTTGGTACATATTTTTTATTGTGGTTAAAATATAAAATTTGCAATTTTAACCATTTTTAAGTGTACAGTTCAGTGGCATTAATTATATTCAGTGTTGTGCAACCATCACCACTATCATTTCCAAAAGTTTTTCATCTCCCCAAACAGAAACTGTACCCATTAAGCAATAATTCCCCATTCCCTCCTGCCCCCAGCCTCTGGTAACTTCTAATTTACTTTCTATGAATTTGCCTATTCTAGATATTTCATGTAAGTGAAATCATACAGTAATTAACATATGTTTTCAAGGTTCATCTATGTTGTAGGATGTAACAGAATTCCATTCCTTTTTATGGCTGAATAATATTTCATTGTATGTATGTACCACATTTTGTTTGTTCATCTGTTGATGGACACTTGGGTTGTTGCCACCTTTTGGCTATTGTGAATAATGCCCGAGTGAACATTAGCATATAAGGATCTGTTTGAGTCCCTGTTTTCATTTCAGTTCTTTGGGGTATATAACTGAGAGTGGAATTGCTGGATCATTTGATAATTCAGTGTTTAACTTTTTGAGGAATCACCAAAGTGTTTTCCATAGGAGCCACACTATTTTACCTTCCCCCCCAGCAGTGCACAAGGGTTCCAATTTCTCCATATCCTTGCAAACACTTGTTCTTTTCCTTTTTTAATTATAGCCACCTACTAAGTGTGAAGTGGTATCATTGTGGTTTTGGTTTTCATCTCCCTAATGACTAATGGAGTTGGGCATCTTTTTGTGTACTCTTGTTAATTTTCAAGTTCTTTCTAGCATGATAGTCCTCACAGATACTTGCCCTTGGCCCGTAATGAGAAGATTCTTTGGTGGAGAAAATCACTCACCTACTTTTTAGCATCATAGCGTGTCACATGTAGTTATAGCGCAGGCTCCCCCCAGGTGCGTTCTAGGGTCTTTGGTTTACAGATATTCTCCCAGATTTAAAGCCGTGGAGGAAAAGCTGTGTTGTCCCTTCTCTCTAGTATCACTACCTCATCCTCAGTCCCATTGCATCGCTCTTCAGGCTGTATCTCTGCTGTCAGTTAAATTCTTGGATTGAGCTTGATGCTTACCTTCCTTCAGTAACCAGGTCAGCAAAAGTGTGTCTACAGGATAAAATAATAATAGTATTGGTGGTAATAGTAAATAATAGCTAGCATTTATTGAGTATTTACCATATGCCAGGTCCTGTACTAGTATTTTACAAGTATCAACTTGCTTACTCCTCACAACCAACAACTGTTTTGTAGATGAGAAAACTGAGATGTCAAGTAACTTGCCCAAGGTTGCACAGCTAGTAAGTGACAGTGCCAGGATTTGTGTTCAAGCAGCCAGGCCCCAAAGCTAGGCTTCTTCACCACTGGGCCATATGCTGGCAGGCTTCTCTTAGCTCAGGCGAGAAATCGTCTACCAGTTGTCCATAGGTTAAGAATAATCTCTCTTGTAAGATACTGTGTAGGTTATAAAAGTGAATATAGAGAGACTGGTAGCTAATACAATAGTTGTAAATAACCCTCTAAAATGCAGTTGCATTTGGTTCTGAAATATTATATTTGGTATTGCTTTAATAAACAGAAGAAAATATCAGAAGTCTTTTTTTCCCATAAAAAGCTTCTTCTGAAAGTCTTATATTAAGAAAGCTGAAGAAAACTGGGTGTTTTCTGAGACAGTGGGAGTAGCAGTAGTTTCATACAAGAATCATATGCACCTGAGGCTGGTAGAGGCTACAGAAGTCACTGCGTCCAGCCCTTTACCAGCATGAGCACGGAAGCCTAGGAAAAGTCTGGTTTCCGCAAAGTTGCGTATCTCATTAGTGGCAAAAATTGGAGTAGAAAAGAAGTTTCTTTCTTTTTTTTTTTTAAATCTCAGAGATTTATTTATTTATTTTTAAAGATTGGCACCTGGGCTAACAACGGTTGCCAATCTTTTTTTTTTTTTTTCCTGCTTTTATCTCCCCAAACCCCCCCTGTACACAGTTGTATATCTTTGTTGCATGTCCTTCTAGTTGTGGGATGTGGGACGCCGCCTCAACGTGGCCTGACAAGCAGTGCCATGTCCGCGCCCAGGATCCGAACCCTGGGCCGCCGCAGCGGAGCGCACAAACTTAACCACTCGGCCACGGAGTCGGCCCCGAAAAGAAGTTTCTTTACTCTTTCTTGAAATAGTTCTACTTAAGGAACTTGTAACACCAAACAGAATGAAAGTGTCTGTACAAGTTTGATTGACTGGAGGTCCTTAAAAGTAGTAAAGTTTAATAACTTCAAGTATATCTCTGTTTCATATATTTAATTAAGATAAGGGCCATCACTAATTTGAACTAAAGATGTTTCCCTATGCTCTTCTAAAATTTATTCTATGTAGATTTTAGTCCACGGAGAACAGAATGAAATGGCCAGATTGAAAGCAGCCCTGATTCGAGAATATGAAGATAATGATGAAGTTCACATAGAAGTTCATAATCCTCGGAATACAGAAGCAGTGACCTTGAACTTCAGAGGAGAAAAGCTGGCCAAGGTAAAAGGCTCTGGTTCCTACTCCTAATTATGTGTGCTCTTCAGGGAAATGTATACTTCTTAAAAAGAACAGACCTGTTTTAATTAAAAAAACACTGTGCTTAATGATGATTTCTATCAACTTGGTCTACTACAAGAATTTATCCGTATGCTTTTTAAGGCTTCTTCTGGTTCTACTAATTTGTTTCTTCACATGAAAAATTTTTAAATAAATTAGATCTTAATGCACTTGAATTTGCTAGCTTTTTAATCCACATCCCCACGTACTTTTCCTTCCCATGTCTGAGGATAAACAAATATTCATTACTGTTTTTTTACTATATCCAATATGGTATTCTGTCCACCTCTTGTCATTCTCCCTAAGAATCTAAAGATAGGCCCATGTCTCCCATATATGTCTGTGGATATGATGGGATTTATAAAAATCTGTGATTTTAAGAATTAAGCATTTTTGACAGTGAAATATAATATTTTCAGAATTTAAAAAGAAATAGGAAAACCTTACCTAGGATTTTAGTGGAATGCTGTAGAAATCTTCATTTTTACTTCATATTAAAATTTTTTTAAGATACTTCTAAAGGAAATGTTTTAATGATTATCTGAAGTTTTAAATATCAGATATGTGTTAATGAGCAACTTAACAGCATTCTTCTAATACATCATGAACCAGATATGAGGAAGCAAATTGGGGAATATCCTTTCTAGTGGTTGAATTTGAGGGAAGAAACAAATTAGAGAAAGTAAGGCTGTGAGGCTTTTACTGCCAAAGAAGAGCAATTGGTTGTATTTACTCCTCTTCACAACACTTTCCAGAGGCCAGTTTAATGGAAGGGGTCCTTACACCTATAGAAAAATATATTCAGTTGAGAATATGTTCAGAACTGAATTTCCCAAACTCTGCTAGTTGAGATTTGAGGAGGAAAAAGTTTTACAGTCAGACAATTTAGGAGAAGCTAAGTTGAACAAAGTTAAGCTAGTTTCTTTACAGCAGGACTTGCCAGAGTTGTTAGGCCCTTGTGCATTATAAAGCCTCAAGAAGTACAGTGTGCAGCATTTGAACATTTTTTGACTACAGAACTGAGAACACACTTTAGGTATATGTGTCATTCTTAAATTTAACTTTATGTATGCACAGAGAAACTATTACCAATAACTATTTCACCACATACAGTTTTGTATTGAAGTGTTTTTCTGTTATTTCAGCCATAATTTTAGTTATTTAAAATCATTAGCTTTAGTTATTTTTTTCCTCAAGTGTAATAACGTTATTTAGGATTTATGGCAGACATCCTCAACCATGTAAAACAGAAACTCAGTAAGTCAGGGAAATCACATCCACAAAGAACTATCAAAAAAACCCATGCACTTTACTTTGGAGAAGTGTCAGGCCAACTAACTGTATATATGTTAATAAATCAGCATATAGGAAACTAACACACACTGGAATCGAGAGAAACCTCAGCTGGCAGCAGCAGGTGAAGTCGGAAGAAGACTCCCTCGCTCTTTCCTCTGAGGTGCTTTGTTCTGCAGGCAGGCAAGCACACTAGATCAGCGTCTGAGACTTCACGCTTTTAAAGTCAGCCTCCTGGGAGCAGAGCTCCTTTTCATTAAGTCACCTGCTTTTAAGGAGAAATCGACCCTAAGAAACCATGTGAAATAGAGCTCGCTCCCATTATAGTTACAAGAACAAACAGTATTACTGCCTGGCTGCTCTTGCCCTTACTTGATGAAAGGTAAACCAGTGTGAATTATGCTGTGTTTGTCCCGTTTGAGTTCATTTATTTGTAGTTGAGGGAAGTTGTATTTAAGAATGTTGGGTTTCAGGGCCGGCCCTGTGGCCGAGTGGTTAAGTTCGTGCACTCCACTTTGGCGGCCCAGGGTTTCGCCAGTTCGGATCCTGGGGGCGGACATGGCACCGCTGGTCAGGCCACACTGAGGTGCCATCCCACATGCCACAACTAGAAGGACCCACAACTGAAATATGCAACTATGTACTGGAGAGATTTGGGGAGAAAAAGCAAAAAGGAAAAAGATTGTTAGCTCAGGTGCCAATCTTAAAAAAAAAAAAGAATGTTGGGTTTCATGTTTGTAAGATTTTTGCTTTTGTTAGTTTTTGAACTGTCCTCACCCTCTTCTCCTAAAAAATTTTCCTCAGTTGTATGAGCTCTTCCATACCCATCTTTATTGATAGATATTGATAAGATATTACCTTTATTGATAAGATATTACTTATCTTTATGGACCTAAAGATTCAAAGATGCTCCTCTTTTGTTGTGGGGTCTACATGGCCTCACACCTTTGTATAGTGGAGCTCACTCTGTACGAGGCCGATGCCCAGCCTGAGGGCATGCACGCAGTCCTGGCCTGAGCTGCTGCCCTTCCCACCACACTGTAGCTGTCTAGAGCTTTTTAAGCCTGTGCACCTAGTAGCTTTACGTGGTTGCTAAACTGATTGGAACTGAACTGAACCTGGCCATTCTTGCCGGATCTGCCCCCCTAACTCTTCCCTTTGGTCTCTTGCTAGCGTTGTTACTGCCGGGTTGTGGAGTATATAACATTTTATATTTTTCATGTTTAAATTCATGTGTTGTTTTCATAGTTTGAATGTCAAATGGTCATAATATGGTTGAGTACTGAATAATTAATTGCATTTTACAAGATTCTATTTCCTGCAAGTTGTTTTGGGGTTTTTGTTTGTTTGTTTTTTTAATAGGTCATGGGCTTTTTAGCAGACAAAAAACCAGAACAAGGCCAGCGGGTCTCAGGAATACTTGTTAAAAGAAACTTTAATTATCACATACTTTCTCCTTGTGACCTCTCCAGTAAGTATTCTATTAAATGTTAAAGATAATTTGATTTTCGCATTGAAGAAAATCTATGAAAACTTCTCTTACCTAGTGGCCAAATTTTAAGTAAAAACCAAATAGTAAAATAGAAATAGGTGAAAGCTTATATTCCAGTTAGCTTTATAGGAAAAATATCTTCCTTGAACTCTTGAAACATTTAAATTTGTGAAATAACTTTTTTCTTAATTGGAAACATAAGTTCACCTCTGAGACAGATTGCATGCTCCTGCTGACCCTTTACCAGCCTGTGTTCTGCCTCTCACGACAGAGCACTGGTGCTTTCATTTTCTCAAGTGATGTTGGGCTCCCCACACAAGCATTTTCATGTTTATGACCTGTAGTTTTACGTCACTTGCTGGGCCTTTATATTCTGTGCCTGTGTAAATGCTAAGCCATCATTCCTTTTGCAGTAAATATGGTATTATCTTAACATAAATAACTGTACTCCATTTTATTTATAAAACACTAATAAATTATAAGTGCTTTATGAAGGAATGGAAAACAGCAGCAGTGTTTAGGTGTTCATCTGTGAGATAGGCCACCTGTCAGCTTTCAGACCATCACACAGGAGAATGTGACTTGTTCCTTTGTTCAGCAGTTGGTGAGATCTTACTCTATGTTAGACCTTGTGCTAGGTGCTGGAGGACTGAAAATTTATTAAAAAGCACAGTTCCAGGGCTGGCCCTGTGGCTGAGTGGTTAAGTCCGTGTCTCTGCTTCAGCGGCCCAGGGTTTCACTGGTTTGGATCCTGGGCACGGACATGGTGCCACTCGTCAGGCCATGCTGAGGTGGCGTCCCACATAGCACAACCAGAAGGACCTACAACTAGAATATACAACTATGTACTGGGGGGCTTTGGGGAGAAGAAAAAAAGAAGATTGGCAACAGATGTTAGCACAGGTGCTAATCTTTAATAAAAAAAGCAAACATTTTTAAAAAAGCACAGTCCCAACCCTTGTAAAGCCATCTAATGGGAGAAGCAGACCTGTGAAGAGCTAATCACAGTATTGATCAGTGACATAGAGAAGTGCATGCTAAGTGTGTGAGGAGAGAATGCGCCTAGAAGAGTTGAGAGAAGCTTTGCAAACCAGGTAGCATTTGTGCCAGGTGGTAAAGGATTGTTAGGCGTTGCCGAGCAGAAAAGACTGCAGAGGACAGCTGGCACACTGGCCTGGGGGCATTCAGGGGCCTGCTGTGTTCAGGAGAATGAGGAAGCGTAAGTTAACTGTTGTGGGGGGCTCGATAATGGGGACAGTGTGGATAGGAACAAATAAGAAGCACCTTGTTAGCTTGAAAAACATGTTCTTACTTCCTTTCCTTTTACTTCTCTTTTATTTACTCCTGGTATGTGTTTGCAGATTGTATTTTGTGGAGCTAGTATTGTCTCCTAAAGTGTCTTTATTCTAATTTTCTCTTCAGATTATACTGACTTGGCCATGAGCACTGTAAAACAGACCCAAGCCATTCCATATACTGGTCCTTTTAATTTGCTCTATTACCAGCTACAGAAGTTGACAGGTGTGTGTATTTATTGAAAATCACTTAAATGTTTTCTATTTTTGAGTAAGATAATTATCTAGGAAAGGATGTTATTTAATCTTTGGTAATTGTCTCAGAATCGTATAAATGTTACTTGTACTTCACTTGGTCATGTTATCATGTTTAGGTGAAAATTTTGAAAATATACTGATAAGTTTTTAAATCCCATAATACCTCTTATCCTTGATCCACTTAAAATTCTAAAATTATCAGCAGTCTTTGTTTCTTGTGTTTAAAGTCTGCTTTAGTTTACTATACCAAAATTTTAACTATTTTTTTCTTTTTTCATTGAAAATAAATTTTCTGGTTCCATCAGTACCAGTCTATACAGCAGGTGTTATGAGAGGGCATGACCACTAGCAAAAGGCCAGTAAGAGTACACCTATGCTGTTTTCATATTAGACCATTTTGAATTAGCGATTCTTGTGTATTGACATAATGAAGAGCAATGACTAAGTTAAAAGGTGTGGACTCTCTCTAATGAGCAACAACACTTCAAATTACAAATTACACCTTCTATTAATATGCTCTTCATAATTCATATGGTAAAGTACTACCATAAAATAAACCAGTAGAAAGAAAAATGTTTTTTACCTCAGATCCTCATGTTAGAAATATAGGTCATGGGGCCAGCTCTGTGGCCGAGTGGTTAAGTTCGCGCGCTCCACTGCGGCAGCCCAGGGTTCGGATCCTGGGCGCAGACAGGGCACTGTTCGTTAGGCCACGTTGAGGCGGCGTCCCACATCCCACAACTAGAAGGACCTGCAACTAAGATATACAACTGTACGGGGGGGTTTGGGGAGGTAAAGCAGGAAAAAAAAAAAAAGGAAATATAGGTCATAACATAGAAAGTTAATAAAGTATTTCTGAGTTAATCTTTAATTAAGAGGTTACTGGGAAAACCAGAAAAGTCTCATCTTGGACAATAGAATTTCCCTGTAGAATGATTAAACCTATGAAGACAGAAGGTAGAAGTAACTCATAGTTGATGAGGCTCATGTTAAATTTTAAGATGCTAGTGGAGTGTTCAGATGCTAGTGGCTCTCTTATACGAACATTGATGTTTGACAATCACCAAAGTTTGCTAGTGATAAATTATCTAATGTCCAAGGTAAATCCTATCTCGTTTTGTGAATTTTTATAAGATATGTTAAGATCTTTCAGTTGTTATAGGCAATTAATATAAAACTTACTTAGCTGTTTAAAATCTGGTTATGCAAATAAGTTAGTAAATCGTTCGTTGTGTATCAGCTTTATTTCAGCTGTCTCTGTAAACAAATGAATAATTATGCCTCCGAAAGATTATCAGAAAATTATATACATCTCAAAATTCTTTTTTCAGGTGATGTAGAAGAATTAGAAATTCAAGAAAAACCTGCTTTGAAAGTGTTCAAAAATATTACTGTAATACAGGAACCAGGAATGGTTGTATTAGAAGTAAGATAAGATCATTTACCTAAAAAAGGAGGGGGGAAAAAAGTTCTGAGTTCACATGTAATTGTTGAGAAAATTAGTTTCTTCCCAGTTAGGAAAAAAAATTTTGGAAAATATATATGTTTATATTTTTCTCTTCAGGATCAGCTTTAAATATAACGTAGGTAGGCATTTTACATGTGGTTATGATAACATAGAAACTAATAATAAAGTTAGGCTTAATATTTAGTATGTATAATGAGTATAGGTCTCTCATATGAGTAAGTCTCAACTGATTTTGTGGTACCCAAGGTGTCTTCAGTTATATCAAAAGGTCTTAAAATTCTCAAGATAAAAATCTAATTCTGTTACAATAAAAAAAACATTGTCATGCAGCATTTCTTAAGAGAGTGGAATTTTGAAGATTCAAATAAGCAACATTAAAATGACCCAAATCAACAAAGGTGAATGTGGTTCCTACTGTTAGAATTTTAAATTCCTACTGGTAGAATTTGGAACTCAGGCACCAAATGAATTTGATGGTTGATTTTGATAGGTTGGCATCCGTTAAGTTTAAAGGACTTTTCAAAGTGAATCCTGGACTGAATGATCCCAGGAGGGACCTTGTCTGTTTCTCTACCTCAAGGTTGTACGTAAATTTCCCAGCTATATAATGAACTATTCTGTTCATCCATATTATTTTTTAAAATAAACAAAAAAAAGATCTGTTTGCTTGGTCCCAATCAGTTCTGTGATTTAAGTCTAAATTTTATTCATAAGGCTAAAAATAACTGAAGAAATTGTCAAAAAGTCTGGTTATCTATAACATGAAGTTACCTACAATAATATACAAAGCATTAATATCTGAGAAAGGGGAAAAGATACTAGAGACATTAATTTAGCTCAGGCTACTAAATACTATTAGAGAATGTATTTTTGTCCCCTAGAGTTAACATGTCAAAGAAGATCTTAGAGTAAGTTTTTCAAGTGCCTCACGTTGCTTGTAAAAGTAGTCTTTGGAAAGAGAATGAAAAATAGGAAGGATGCTCGTTCCCAAAATAATTCAGTTGGCTTCACCCTAACCTGGTAGACATGGAAAACTTTCTTGGGGCACTGAGCACATGAAAGAGTATTATGGGATCTTAGGCTACATATGAGAAACAAAAGTAAATGTTTAAAAATATTACTGTCTATGCTCCTAAAATATAGTGACTAGGAGTTTGTTACTGCTTGTGTTTGCCTGTGCGAGTTACTTTAAGTCAGTTTCCTCCTTTATAATGAAGATGTGATGACAGTTAAATGAGATAGTGTATATAAAACACTTGCCACAAAGGAAGTGCTCAGTACATTTTACTGTTGTTATTTTTAAAAAATTAGAGAAGTCCAGCATTATTAATCCATTTCAGGAAAGAGTGAGTCAGTTAATTTCAGTGAAGATGCTAGAAGCAGTAGTCCTATCATATGTACGGTCTGGATGGGTGGGTAGTGATGGCAGCTTTTGTGGTTGGCGCAGTTATCCCTTCCTAACTTGCCTTTGCTTTACAGTGGCTGGCAAACCCTTCCAATGATATGTATGCAGATACAGTAACGACCGTGATATTAGAAGTTCAGTCAAACCCGAAAATAAGGAAAGGTACAGAATTACTTCTTTTTTATCAATTAATTCTTTCATTTCAGCCATGGCTCTGTGAGCCAAAAAGCAGAAAACAGAGTCCTAAAGAACTTCAAATCTGGTTTTTTCATTCCTGTAACCTTTCAGATGTGATATATGCATAACAATGTATATTACTAACGTCTTATTTACTTTTTGTCCTGAGTCTTCATTCATACCGTAAAAATCCAGTTGCAGTTAACATAAAGATAAAATCTCCTAGTCCTCTTAAAATCAATTTAATTAGAAAGTCCACAATAATGCTGAATTGAGCCAGGATGTCTAATAGGAAAATAATGCTACTACATGCTGCCAAGTGTTAAATAGAATGGAATCGCCCTATGAGGCAACTTTGCAATAACTTTGTTTCCTTTTCTAAGTAGCAGTTTTCAACCAAAGAAGACACCAGCGAAAGTATTTTTGTGTTTATTTCTTTACAGTTTGATTCTATTTTATGCATAATTCAGTCTAATACATGTCTTAAGATCGGCATTGTTGGCATGTACAGTAGCCCTTTTTGCTGCTGGGGGAAGAAGTCACTCTTGAACTATTCTGGGAGGCCTCCCGGCCTTTACCCTTCACACCGCATCAGATCTTGTTCTCTGATAGGATATTTCTGTTTCTTAAAATTAAAAAAATAAACAAGTAGTTCTTTGATTTCAGGAGAAAAAAGTGTAGCCGACTACTTTGTTACCCATCTTCTTGTAACAGGCCAGTTCTATAATATGAAATGAATAAATACCTAGACAAATCGAAATTATTCATTTGAATTACTGGTGAGCTTTTAATTTGAATAATAGTGCTTGTAAAAATTATCATTTGGACACCATTTGATAATTTGTTTTAGTTGAATTAACTAGGTAATAGATACTCCCGTGTGTGTAACATAGGAGATGGAGCTGTGCAATTTAGACAAGCACAGAAGAACATCACGCCTTGGATTCTCACGTGGTGTTCAGTATCACACTCTTTGCCCTGGACCACGAGTACATGCATGACAGAACAGTTTTAAAGGCATTCGTCAGCTTTCTCTTAGTATTTTATACCTCTTAGGTGGTAAAAATATAAAGGACAAGGTATGGGGTGGGGATATGTGGGAAGGAGGACCTTTTACAAAAGTTGTAACTAATTAGTGATGCACAAGTTAGGAACAGTGAAGTGAGGGACAAGGGTTAAGTACAGAGAAGAGGAATGAAAAGATTAACAGAGTTTTTTGGCCAGCACACGTTTCAGTACTAATGCCCAATTCTCTAAGAACACGGCTGCCTTCGCTTTGTGTCTCAGACTCTTCAGCTCAGATCCAAGACTCCTGAACTGAAATGTGTTTTAGCCCTCAAGCTTGCTTCTGTTCATTATATTCTGATAACCCTTTTGTAGAATGAAGCTTGTTTTGTGATAATATCACCTAATGTCAGTATTCAGAAAAATATTTATATACTTTTCTGAAAAATGAAATTTCTCTGCCAAAATGGTGTTTTTCTAGGCCGATTAAGATGTTGTGTACTCTCCAGGGATGCTCAATATCTGAGCTCCTCTAAGCCCATTTCCATGCTCTATGGGAGAGGAGGGGTCACAGAGCATGCTGGCATGAAACTCAACGATGCTGTCAAGATGTCGTCTGCTGCTCTGATGAATGATTATGGAGAAACACAAAAAAAAGATGCTGTGGTTTAACAGTAATCACCAAATAGTTAATGTCTCTGTTGTACAGGAAGGAATACGTGAGCCATCATAGATAGTTTGACTTTCTGTTGGGTATTTTTCTTAGTACTCTGGTCCAAAGTGAAAATGTACCTTTACTCTGATCTGTAGTAGTTGAATTCAAAATAATCATTATGTTATTAGTGATCTATCTTAAACTAATAATCATAATAAAAAAATTTCTTCATTAGGTTACCCTTTGAGCATTTCAGCAGAGGTTCATTGCAGACAAGTGAGAACAGGCTTCTCCATGAGTTGAGTTAAACTAGCTGGCTACCTTATATTTCCTGCTTCTTCCCCACTTTGTGGTGTATTAAGAATGAGATTTTATATTCTTCGGGAGCATTGAGGTGCTTGCATATTTCCATTTAACATTGATTCAGCATGTCTTTATTGAGTGCCTGCTCAATAAAGGTCTTAAGGGACGTTGGTGAACAGAGGAGATCGTTTCTCTCTAGGGGCTTACATTCGAGTGATCGCTGGGCAGGTTGATAAGGTTTGGGGGGGCATTTCGTATAGGGCCTTGTTGGCCACTTTTAGGACTTTGGACTTGCAGTCTGAGTGAAATAGGTTACACTGCAGGGTTTTAAAGGATTCCTCTGGTGCTCGTTGAGGGGAGACTGTTAGGGGGGCAAGTGTGAAAGCAGAGGTTCCAATTAGGAGCCTTCGTGCTCATGCACACAGGAGGTGGGGCTCAGGCTGAGGTCGAAGTTGTGGAGGCAGCAGCAAGTGTTGGACTGGGGAGACATTTTGAAGGTAAAGCCAGCAGTATTTCCTGATGGATTAGCAATAGGGGGTGAGAGAAAGAAAACAGACAAGATGAATTTTAAAGAGGTAAGACAGTGATCCAAGGGGTGTTTGTGATAGAGTAGCATGGAAAGTTGACACACTTGGGGCTAAGTGATAGGAATTTTAATAAGTAGTCCTTGTTCCCTCAGAAGATGAAAAGTATTCCAAGACTGACACACTCCTTCTTTTGCTGAACATGAAGAAGTAGAGGACATTCATTCCATACATTAACTATGTAACTAGTTGACTTTATCCTATCCAAATTTGGCATTTTACCATCTTAGAGCAGAGTCAGCAAGGAGGGCCCATGAGCCAAACCTAGCCCTCCACCAGTTTTTGTAAATAAAAAGTTTTATTGAAACCAAGCCACGCCCATTTGTTTACATATTGTCTAATGCTCTCTGAGCTGCAACAGCAGAGTTGAGAAGTAGCAACAGAGAGCATATGGTCCACACAGCCTAAACTATGAGCGAGCCATTTACAGAGAAAGTTTGCCAGCTCCATTCTGGAGGCACCTTCTGTGAAACAATCTGATTCTTCTTTGATAGCATTTTGCTCCCTTTTCATTTCTCAGCCTGCTGACACTTAGTCCAGATTCTGGAAACACAGCTTGAATTGGTATCTGAGTGTGTGTTTAGCCTCAACTTCAATTTATATGTCCCTCCATTTTCACCGAGGAGATATAGGAAAGCTTATACGTTTCAAAATGTATTCTTTTTGGTTTTTGTATTCCATTATGTTCTTCTGTTTTACGCTGCACCTGTTTTCAGCATGCCTCTGTCCTGTTTTGACACATCGACCTACTAAGGGCAGGTATATGTATATGATTATATGATTTCACATTTAGTGTACTCGCATATAGCTGAAGAGTTTGTCATAAATATTAGTGATAAATATGCAAGTATACACACATACGCTTTGGAAAATTTCTTTTAATATACGGTTTCATAGCTTGTTTGTTTATTTTTTTATTTTTGGTGAGCAAGATTCGCCCTGAGTCAATGATCTGATCTGTGCTAGTCTTCCTCTGTTTTTTGGGTTTTTTCTTCTTTTTCTCCCCAAATCCCCCCACTGGATAGTTGTTTACTTTTAGATGTGGGTCCTTCTAGTTGTGGCATGTGGGATGCTGCCTCACCATGGCCTGATGAGTGGTGCGATGTCCATGCCCAGTATCCGATCCAGCGAAACCCTGGGGCGCTGAAGCAGAGCACATGAACTTAACCACTCGGCCACAGGGCTGGCCCCGTCTTCCTCCGTTTTGTATGTGGGTTGCTACCACAGCATAGCTGAGGAGTAGGTCTGTGCCTGGGATATGAACCCACGAACCCAGGCTGCCAACATGGAGCACGCTGAACTTCACAATTCAGTCACAAGGCTGGCGACCTATTTATTTTTTACTATCTTTTATGAGATTGTTTTTACATGTCAGTTAAATGCTTATTTAATAGTTAGTAATAAAATTAATGATTATAATTAAAGTATAAAGGTTTTATTATGTAGCTTTCTTGGCTGGCGTCTGGTTAGTTGTATGTTCAGTTAAAACTCTTGAGTTAAAAACAGTTGGAGTAACTATGGTCTGAATAATAGAACAGTTTAGGAAAAATGACATTTTCGCTCTTTTTCCACACAGTAGATTCACCGCAGTCAACTTTAGAACATTTATATCCCTCCAAAAAGAAACACCATGTCCTTTAGCTCTAATTCCCAATCCCGCCGTTCTCCCCGACTCAAGGCAACCCGTGATCTACTTTCTGTCTCTACAGATTTGCCTACCCTGGACATTTCACATAAATGAAACCATAATATGTGGTCCTTTGTGACTGGCTTCTTTCACTTAGCATAACGATTCAAGGTTCATCCATGTTGTAGCATGTGACAGTATCTCATTCTTTTTATAGAATAGCTTTCCGTTGTAAAGATATACCACATTTTGTTTGTTTGTTTCTATTTTATTTTTTATTGAGGTTATGATAGTTTACAACCTTGTGAAATTTCAGCTGTACATTATTATTTGTCAGTTATATTATAGGTGCACCACTTCACCCTTTGTGCCTACCCTCACCCGCCCTTTCCCATGGTAACCACTAATCTGTTCTCTTTGTCCACATGTTTGAATATCTTCTGCCTATGAATGGAGTCATACAGAGATTGTCTTTCTCTATCTGGTTTATTTCACTTAACATAATACCCTCAAGGTCCATCTATGTTGTTGTGAATGGGACGATTTTATCCTTTTTTATGGCTGAGTAGTATTCACTGTGTATATTTATACCACATTTTGTTTATCCTTCATTAGTTGCTAGACATTTGGGTTGTTTCTACCATTTGGCTCTTATGAGTAATGCTGCTGTAAGCATTCGTGTACAATTTTTCTGTGGAGGTATGTTTTCATTTCTCTTGGGTCAATGCCTAGGAGTGGAGTTACTGAGTCGTATGTTAACTCTGTTTAACTTTTCAAGGAGCTGCCAGACAGTTAGCCCTGCACTGTTTGCTGCTGGCGACAGCCTGGGGAGTGCACATTGATGGGCCAGGGCACACCTGAAACTCCATCAAGCCTGGCTCGTCTTCCTGATCTGTCATGTTACTTTGTTTTGGGGGAAGGCTAAGTAATTTAACTGGCAAATGATTTTAAATATTAATTTTGTTAAAATAATTATAGGTGCATTATATATAGTGAAATGGTAAATTTACGTAACATTTTAGATAAAACAAAAGATTGGAGAGATCTTTGAGCTTGGATGTGCCCCTAGAACTCCTGGAGTTATGATTTCACTCACTTCTGCTCATAAACGAAATGTGGAAATGTTTGAAAGACAGAAATAAGATTTAAAATAATCTTAAATGTCATTTTGTGGTTCTTCAACAAGAACAGAAATAAGGTGATGAAAAGATCAGTTTGCCTCAGCAGGTAGATGATATGTATACATCTTTGTCACTTGAAGGAGTCCATAGTTTAATCACTTTGACTTACCAGTAACTATGTTCTGATTATTGATTTGGAAATTATTTTAAATAGCAATTTGGAAATTGAACCCTCTGTTGCTTTTTTTCCAGGTGCAGTACAGAAGGTTTCTAAGAAATTAGAAATGCACGTTTATAGCAAGAGGTTGGAGATCATGCTGCAGTAAGTATTGCAGACTACTGCTGACCGGGGAGCGGGGCAGCGGGTGGGAGGGGCGGCCTGCATTCGGTTCGGGCTCACTCGCTGACCAGTTGTGAGGCTCAGATGAGGTCACTTCAGCGCACTGGTGCCTGTGTTTCTATCAGTAAAGCAGTTCGAACCGCTTCTTTCCAGCTAAACCCTAGCTGGTTCCAAGTACGTGTGACCTGTTTGGTTAGGCATTTCTCTGAAATATGTGCTACTGAACATAGAGCCTCGGGATGCTTTTACATGGGCTGGCCTAGTCAGCCAAGATTAAAACACTGTCGTCAAGGACAAGTACTAAAATCTTAACCTCACGTCACTATGCATTTAAGAATCATTTTATACATTTATTTCTCCTTAAATGAGAATTCTTTGTTAAGAATGGTTTTCTACAACAACAACAAACACATAGATACAGAGATTAGATTGATGGTCACCAGAGGGAAAGCGGGAGGAAGGTAAAAGGGGTGACTAGGCACGTGTGTGTCGTGGTGGGTGGTAATTAGTCTGGGTGGTGAACATGATGTGATCTACGCAGGAATCAAAATATAATGATGTACACCTGAAATTTATATGATGGCATAAACCAATGTTACCTCAATAAAAAATAAGTAAAAGCAAAAAAAAAAATGCTTTTCTTCTAGACTCTTCTCAGATAGTAAGTCTGTAAACTATTTATTACCTTTAAACTCAGTATTCTCCTAAACACCAAATATTAGGTCTTTCCTCTTTCCTCAAGTACTCTTTAAGCCTGATTTCAGAATTTTTTCCCAAATATCATTTAAAACTGCTTCATAGTGGATAACTACAATTTAAGCTTATGTATTGTACCCAAAAAAGGAAAAATAAAAAGATTTGAATTTTATAATTTCAGCATCTAGCGCAGTACCTTAAATATAGCAATCTCTCAGATACTTGTTGAATAAACGCCTGCTCCTATTTTTAAATTGAATGGTACTTAATTAGACATCTTAATAAAATTAGGTGCTCTGCATGTTTGGAGGTCTTTATGTTAACATTTCTGTTCCTTCCTTTCCACAAAATTCCACACTGATAATCTTTTAAAGCAGCCAGTTAGTGGCTTTTAAAAAATGGGTGATTGGGGCCGGCCCCATGGCCGAGTGGTTAAGTCCTCGTGTTCTGCTTCAGCGGCCCAGGGTTCGGAGCCTGGGTGTGGATTTGGCACCACTCATCAGGCCACGCTGAGGTGGCGTCCCACATGCCACAACTAGAAGGACCCACAACTAAAATATACAACTATGTACTGGGGGGATTTGGGGAGAAAATGCAGGAAAAAAATGGGTGATAGGCTTTAAATGGTGACTTTGCTTACAGAAGCCATCACACATCTTCAGAAAAGCGTTCTTGGTGGGATCATTTTGGTTTCAAAAAGCATCCCTGGGGCTGGCCCCGAGGCCGAGTGGTTAAGTTCCCACGCTCCGCTACAGGTGGTCCAGTGTTTCGTTGGTTCGAATCCTGGGCACGGACATGGCACTGCTCATCAAACCACGCTGAGGCAGCGTCCCACGTGCCACAACTAGAAGGATCCACAACAAAGAATATACAACTATGTACTTGGGGGCTTTGGGGAGAAAAAGGAAAAAAATAAATCTAAAAAAAATAAAAAGCATCCCTGTCACACAAACTAAAAACCAGCAAACAGTGTAGGAACAGCGATTTTTATGGCCATTAAAAAGGTTGCAGGTTCTGTTTGTCGGTTCCCAGCCATGTGGCTGTCGGAGCCCCCAGCTCTCTTACTTTACTGTGCAGCTTCTGAAAGCCTGCCCTGTTAGCCTGGAAGTGTGATCTGAGTCATTGTAGACCACTGACTCCTTGGACAGTCAGGTGAGGCTCTGCAAGTTCTCCCAGTGGGGAAATACGCACAACTACACACACACGCACAAGCTCACACACAATTTTGTCTTTGATTTCAAGGCGTTAGGCGGCTCCCTGCCCCCATCTCTCTTGGGAACCCTGGTTAAAAAAGCCCTTTGGAGAGGACAGGCGTCAGTGCTCTCCTGTGCCTGTCCAGGGAACTTAGTAACTGTGCCATTCTGCTGTGGGGCCGCTCTGTTCTCAGAGCCTTTGCGGGAAGAGAAGAGCCTGTGTTCCTGGGATAGCCAGGCTTTCCCAGGTGGCACAGAGGTGCTGGACGGGAGTGCACATGGCTGCGGCTCTTCCGGTTAAGCCCTGCACGGGCAATCTGCAGGGGGTTGCTGGCCCTTCGGCCTTAGTGTCCGCTGGCTTTCTTCCCGCAACCCTACTCTCCTGTGCCCCTGCCCCCACCCCTCACGCTTCCACAGACACACTCGAACCATTAGAAACAGGAAGCGGAGATAAAGAGCCAGAGCTTGCATTCCCCTCATGAATGCGCGACTCCGGTGTGTTCAAACATGCAAGTTGATCGTATTCTAAAAATTGCAGCTTATCGCTCCAGTTGTTTAAATCCTTAGGATTATGTAGGAATACATTTACTGGTTTTTTTAAATAAACCATCAATTGATCATGAAAATGAAACCTTTTTTCCTGTCATGGTGAATGTATTTCTGTAGTTAAAATACAGTATTTTTCCTTAGTACTAGGTTGCCTAGCCAAGTTTATTCAAACATTTATTAACATTAACTAACTGAAAGAGCGAGCAGCGAATCGCCCCCACCCCTCCCAGCTTAATACCTGTTGTTGGTGCCTAACTGTTGAGGCTGGCCAGTCTGTGGGCGTCTGAGATTCCCTGACTGCCTGCTCTTGCCTGCGTCCAGCCTGCCGTTGGGACTGCTGTTTGCGGATGCCTGTGTAACCAATGGGGACGAATGTGGAAACTAATGGTTAAGCTGTAGCTGCTCGGTGACAGAGGCAGGGGGTTAGTGATTCCACACCCCAGCGCCTAGCACAGCACCCGGGGCACAGTGCTCAGGTGAGCACAGAGTGTAACTGGGGAGGCATTCGGAGCTGAGTGGAAGGCATGGACAGCCAGTGGCGCTGGGAGCCGCTTCTACCCCATGCCTGGATTTGAACACCAGCCCTGGGACCTAAAGGAAATCATGTCCCTCTGTCTTGTCTTCCTCTTATGTGAAAGGGGCTCCCTGCCAAAATTCCTGTAGGTCACGATAGTGTGCGCAAAGCACCCAGCACAGCGCCTGCTGAACGGAGCGCTCTTGATAAATGGGAGCTATGTATGTTACCTGTTATATAAAATTAATAAAATATGTAAAGGTAAGTAAGTGTATCTCAGGAGTGGATACAAGTATGGGTATAAGTATTCTACTTCAGAACTAGGGCCTCTCTTCAATATTATTTTTCCCCTAATATGTAAAACTATACATATTTGTAAATGTATTGTCCACTAATATTGCATCTTTGTTTATCTTAAGGGACATATTTGGAGAAGACTGTGTAAGTGTAAAAGATGGCTCTGTTCTTAGTGTCACAGTGGACGGAAAAACTGCTAACATAAACTTGGAGACACGGGTATGTAGCGGTTCCTTCCTGCATTTCAAGACATTTGGGAAATAAAGTGAAGGCAGAAGTCATCTGTGATCCCACGCCTGACAGTTTACTTTTGTATTTTGGCATTTCCTTCCAGTTTTTCCTATACTTGCTTTTTTACGGTTGTGCTTATGTTATTATATGTAAAGTTTTCCATGCTTGCTTTGTATTCCTCATTCTGTCCTGAGTGTTTTCCGTGTACACGTTCCCCGTGCCTACTTCACTCCACTGTCTGCCTTTTCCATCGCACGCCTTAATCTGCCTCAGTGTGTCTCGCGTATGGCCCCCTGTTGATTCCAGATTTTCCAGAGAAGCTGCTCTTCTGACCAGCAAGATCAAGTAGCTTTTCCAAACAATAGGATTCGAGAGCGTGGGGCCTGCTCTGGCCTCACGTCAGCAGATCTTGCATAATTATTTCACAAGCGTAAACAAACAAGTCCGTCTTCCTCACAGGGTTGTTTCTGAAGACTAGAACAGTTCTACTAAACAAATAATGTATGTTTTACATTTCTTTTGTATGTTCTTTGACATATAGTCAAAGATGTTTTGATTTATTTTACCTCAATAGAAAAATAAGCTAAGCACATAAACAAGTAATTCCCTAGAGAACAAATATAGATAGCCAGTAGACATATGAAACACATGTTCAGACCAGATCCACTAATACTTACAGGAAATACAAATTTAAAGTATGAAATATCACTGCTTATCGTATTGGCAGAGATTAAAAAGAGTGTTATGACGCAGTGTTGGTGAAAGAATAGGGACACAGTTATTCTCGGGTGCTATTTGAGGCCAGGAAGAGGCTGTACATTAGGTGGTACATTCTTTCTGCAAGGCAGTTTGGTGATATGCATCAAAAGCCTTAAAAAAGTAAACACCTTTATCCACAATTCCACTTACTGGATTTAACTGAAGAAAATAAGTAGACAAGCAAGCAAAGATACATATGCAAGGATGTCTGTTTTAGCATTGATTATAACATGAGCAAAATTGCAAGAGACCGAAGTATCCAAGAGTAGGAGATAATAAATAACTGAATAGATAAATTCTGTGTAGGATCCCATAAAGATGTACCCTCATGGAATACTATATATACAGCCATCAAGAATGATGATGTAGAGGAGCAGCCCAGTGGTGTAGTGGTTAGGTTCGCGCACTCTGCTTCAGCAGCCTGGGGTTTGCAGGTTTGGATCCAGGGCATGGACCTACACACACTCATCAAGCTGTGCTGTGGTGGGATCCCACATACAAAGTAGAGGAAGATTGACACAGATGTTAGCTCAGCGAAAATCTTCCTCAAGCAAAAAGAGGAAGATTGGAAACATGTTAGCTCAGGGCTGGTCTTCCTCATCAAAAAATAAAAATAAAAAAAGTTTCATTTGTGGTATTTGGGTCTGCAAAATAAAGACTTTCTTAAGAAAAAAGAATGATCGGGGCTGGCCCCGTGGCTGAGTGGTTGAGTTCACGCACTCCGCTGCAGGCGGCCCAGAGTTTCGTTGGTTCAGGTCCTGGGCACGGACATGACACTGCTCGTTGGGCCACGCTGGGGCAGCGTCCCGCATGCCACGGCTGGAGGGACCCACAGCGAAGAATATACAGCTGTGTACTGGGGGGCTTTGGGGAGAAAAAGAGGGAAAAAATAAATAAATAAATAAAAGTAAATAAAATCTTTTTTAAAAAAAAGAATGATGATGTAGTTCTTTTGGTTTTTTTGAGGCAGATTAGCCCTGAGCTAACTACTGCTAATCCTCCTCTTTTTGCTGAGGAAGACTGGCCCTGAGCCAACATCCATGCCCATCTTCCTCTACTTTCTATGTGGGACACCTACCACAGCATGGCTTTTGCCAAGCGGTGCCATGTCCGCACCCAGGATCCAAACCGGCTAACCCCAGGCCACCGAGAAGTGGAATTTGTGCTCTTAAACACTGCGCCACTAGGCCAGCCCCGGTGTAGATTTATTAATGTTGAAAGTTGTCCACCTAAACTGTTGAGTGAAAAAAAAAGTTAAAAGACAGCAAGTATGAAAAATTATCCCATCTTTGTTTTAAAGAAATATATATGTATAGCTAAAAGTCTAGAAGGTTATACACTGCAGTGTTAACAGTAGTTATCATTAGGTCATAGAAGAAAGGATTTTTTTTTGTCCTTCCTAAATTTTTTTTTTTTTTTGAGGAAGATTGGCCCTGGGCTAACATCTATGGCCAATCTTCCTCTTTTTGCTTGAGGAAGATGGTATCTGTGCTAACATCTATTCCAGTCTTCCTTTACTTTGTAGGTGGGACGCTGCCACAGCATGGCTCGATGAGTGGTGTGTAGGTCCACACTTGGGATTTGAACCTGTGAACCCTGGGCTGCTGAAGTGGAGCACGTGAACCCAACCACTATGCCTCCAGGCTGGCCCCCCTAAATTTTTATAAGAGGAATATTGATATGATAAATTGTTTTTAAACAGGATGTAGTGTTTTATAGTTGAGAAGTAACTAGAAGTTTATTAGTGAGTCTAAATCAAATTTAATATCAAATGTTGAGTAGATGACCACATCCATTGCTTGCTAAGTAATTTGTGTTCCACCAACTAAATTCCCTGGAGTACCATTTACTGGATCAAAATATGGGCTTTAAGGTAAATATAGTTCACTAGACTTTCCATTTACTTTTTTTTCCCCCAAATTAATCTCTAATTAGAGCCAGTCATCACACTGGGGGCGTCTCTGCCTCCGTGCGGATGCCCACAGTGTGCAGCGCAGGGAGTCTGGTTCTGGCTCATCATGCTACTGTGACCTCCACCCCAGGGGAGATGGTCATTCCTAAAGAGCATCAGGTTAGCTTCCATATAGTGACTCTAGACTCGGGTTGAAAGGCGTGTCTGTGCTTTTACTTGCAGACTGTAGAATGTGAAGAAGGAAGTGAAGATGACGAGTCCCTCCGAGAGATGGTGGAGCTGGCTGCGCAGAGACTGTATGAGGCCCTCACGCCAGTTCATTGAGAACCTTATGTCTCTCTATATGTTAAAACTTTTTTAATGCTTGATTCTACTTCTGTTACTTAAAATAAAATACATTAGTTTCTCTGGGGTAGCCTGTTTACTTGGACATCAAGTGGCCCTCATTCCAACAGCTTGAATACTGCTAAATTACCAACCTATTTGTCCATTATTCTACAACTCCTAATAACCTGCCTGTTACAATTTATTGACTCCACTTCCCGGCAGGTTTGCACGTCTCCTCGACACCTTAAAGATCTGCTCATAGCAACTTACTGTACTTTTAAGAAAAGAAAATACACGATGGTTTGTATTTTCATATCCATATTCTGAATTGGAATGAATGAATAGAGATAATCACTTAAAGTTTTAAGCTTCTTTTCTATTTCTTCCCTCCTGTTACTCTTGCCAAATTCCTTAATTTATACGTTTGTAAAATTGTGACTTTCAGGATTCAGTAATTTCTTTGTATAATATCTACACATTCAATTCAGAGAGATTCAGAATAGAATTTTTATGACTCAAATTCAAGAGTATTCAGGTGTCAGTTGTTGAATTGTTTCATGTGTAAATTAACCATTAATCCAGTTTCCTGAAGTACATGTAATTCAGACTTGCAAAGAACTGGATGCCGGAGTGGCTGGTGCTGTGCTGAGGGAGCAGGCTGACTGCGCTGGGGGCTGCTTCGGCATCTCCCTCAATGAGAAAGTCTGACCATCACTGTCCAGAGGACGTGAAGGCGTGCATAAGCTGGCTCCTCACCTTCGCCCCGACACGAGCTGCTTACCTTTGCTGTCAAGCTAAAGGCATCAGTCATCCTCAGGCACTAAACCCACCCACACTATCTGGTCCTCATCTTGCTTCACCTCCTGGTGACTTACAGCCATTGACTGCTCCTTCCCTGTGCTTTGATGACAAACTTCAGTGTGTGAACCTGCCTTTTTTTACTTGAAATACATTTATTGCTGTAACATGGCCTACTTTGTCTTTGAGCCAAACCAAAGGTCTGAGGGTCACCTTGTGTAAGTATCATATAAGGTTTTATGATAGATTTTAAAACATCTGTAAGCTACAAAAAAACGACATGTAATGTCTTCACAATACAGAATACACTTAGCAAAAAGGGAAAGTGTCCTTTCCCCAGTCCCTCTCCCTGAGGTAACCGGTTTTAGTTAAGGATTCTAAATCGCTCTTGACTCTGCCCATCTTATCTCCAGCGTGGCTCTTGGAGTCCCAAGTCATCCTCTTCCTTCTGGTTCCTGCCACAACCTCTCTTCTCCTCGCCCTATAGTTGATTCCTAAAATACACAGATCTGACCTCAAACCTACCCTGCTGGAAATCCTTAATGGTAACTCGGGCTCCTTCATTGTAAATAGGATGAGGTCCAAACACCTTAACTTGGCCTAACGGGTTCTCAACCTTGGCTGCACATTGCAATCACCTGGGGAGCATTAAAAACAGACTGATGCCCAGTCTTACCATCAGAAGTTAAGGTAGCTGGTCTGGAGTGAGGGTCCTTTGCAGCACATATTTTCAAAGCTCCCCAGATGATTCTAGCTGGAGCCAGGTAACTACAGGCTCCGGGAAGGTTGGAAGCTGCCTCTCCAACTCCAGCCATTCTCCCTCCTACAGCCCACGGCCAGCCACACAAAAGGATGTCGGCTTCTCCCACGTGGACTGCACCCCCTTCTCTTGTGGTTTCCGCCTAGAGCTCAGTTGTTTCAGAACATCCTTCTGGCCCGTTTTTCATCACGGCTGTCACATTCATAGCACGGTTGGGGTGACAAGGTCTCTCCTTTGAGCAAATCTGAGCCAGGCTCCTCTGAGCCTTCCCTCTGACGAGGCCCCCACCTGGGGCTCTGTCCTTGCCCCTTTGGTCCAGTTTTAGCAAGAATCCTGCTGAGTCAATCCAGGAAAATCCCCCACCTTTGGTCTCATCACCCCGGATATCTGCTCAAATCCGCCTCTCCCACCCGCTGGTATCTGATCACCTGGTCTGCCTTCAACAAGAGTCCTGTTAGGTCAGTTTAGCACAGAATTACCCTACCTCTTAGTAATTTTACATCCAACTGACCCCCCACCCTGCTCCTGGCTGTAAGTCCCCGCTGTACTGTGTTTAGGTTGAGCCTCTCTCTCCCCTACCGCAAAACCCCATGGTAGTAGTCCTCCTTAAATAGTCTGCCTTACTGTCATTAGCAAATGTCGTAAGTTTTTCTTTAACAGAAGTCAAAACCTATAAATGGCTGAGTAACTACGTTTCATTTGCAAAATATGGTTGTGTGAAGCAAGGATCCCCTGGAAGTCCTTCCTGCCATTGCGGCTTCACACTATCGCCTTCGCTGAAACATCCGAACCCGCCTTGGAGCGGTGGGGGCGCCGGCGCCAAATCGCTCTCCTTTCGGGGCTGATTTCCATCTGGGGAACTGACACCGGCCAGCGGGCAGGTAGGTGCGCCACCTTGCGTCTCTCCCGGGACCGGCGGGCTCCCCGAAGGAAGGGTCGCCGCGCGCGCCCCGCTCCTAACGACGCGGGATGAAAAGACCAACGAAAACCGACTGAATGCACGAGGCTGGGCTTCCGAAGAGGCAACAGTTATCGCACGTCCTAAAAATGACCGGCTGGAGGCCGAGGAAGCCCAGCCCCAGGAGCCCCGGGGATGAGGGGAATGCCGGAAGAGGAGCCCCCGGGCACAGCGGCAGAGGAGGGCGTCGGAGTGCGCAGGCGCCTCCCGCCCCCGGCGGCCCCGCCCCCGGCGGCCCCGCCCCC